>NW_027316278.1:39581476-39586476 GCF_026437365.1 Eucyclogobius newberryi | reverse complement strand
GTGCGTCCCAGTGTCTGTGTCCCTCAGAGGAATTCAAACTGTTCAAACTCAAATGGAACAAAAACACACAACACATTGAACTTTTATGAAGTCCTTTTATAAAGTTCTATTTCAAACAAAAAGCTGCTTTCTCAAAATGCAATCGTGTCACACTCTGTGGTTTGGTAAATGAGGATTAAAATATGGAAGTCAATAGTATTGATATTTGAAACCGCAACACAAGGTAAATTAGTTGTTGACACAAATTGAGGTATTAAATAATTCCTTTTAGACAAAGTGAATTGTGAATTGATTTGAGCTCAAGTGATTTTATTTCACAAGAAAACATGACTAAACAATGGAAATCTTGCAAAACGCAGCTTCATTGTTACTTTTGCCTTTATTACGACTGAATAAATATGAAGTGTTAAGTGTCTGATGATGATCTGCTGGTTTTCTTCTGAACTAGGAAATGTAAGAGATGAGTATTGGGCTTTAATGTTCAAATCTCAATAGGTTAAAAGAGGTCATCAGTGTGTGCGTGTCCTCTGAACCCAAGCAGCGCCACACGCACGCGCGCGCACCAGTCTGGACCCGGTGACGTGAGGCGCACGTGGGAGCGGAGCCTCTGGTCTCTGCGCGTGGACACTTGTTGCCAAAAGCAGCTCGAGACAGCAGCGCGCGCACCGCACCTCGGACCTGAAAGAGGACTGCGCACCCCGGGACTAACCAGGACTCTAACCCGGGACTATCCCGGGACAGACTGTAGTATGGTGGACAACAACAGCGTGACCAGCGCCGCCCTGGTGAGTGCTCCTGAAACACGCGCTCCTCTTGTCTCGGGGACATTATGGTGTCTCTGTGGGTAAATGTGCGTGCATTATATGGCACTATTTCATGATTATTATTCTCGTCTCTTCTTTTTGTCTGTTTTCACGTGCGCACCGGGAAAGCTCACGCACGTTAAAGTCTCCACTGAACTTCAGACAAATAGATATAATAATAACGCTCCGTTGTTTAGGAATCTTGTCTGAGGAGTTTTAAGAAGTTACAAAAAGTTTTGCTCTTGTAACCTTTGCTCCCTGTGTCTGCTGTGCGTCCGCAGCCCGGAGCCTTTTCCAGCGGCAGGATCCTGACCCCGGGCGCAATCCAGAGCGCGCCCTCCGGCCCGGGTCCCGGCTCTGGCCCCGGCTCTGGTCCCGGGACGCAGTCCGGGGGCATGAGGCTGGAGGCAGTGATGGAGAACCTGCAGCGGCAGCAGGCTGCACGGCTGAGGCAGGCGGAGAAAGAGCTGCAGAGCCAGCTTCAGCACCAGGCGCTGCTGCGGCACTACCAGGCGGCGGTGCGCTTCAGCACCCCGGGGCTCAACCCGGAGCTTAACCCGGGGCTCACACCGGGGCTCACACCGGGGCACAAACCGAGGCTCACACCGGGGCTCACACCGGGGCTCACACCGGGGCACAAACCGAGGCTGGGCCTCGGGCCGCGGGGAGACTCTAGAGCGAGCAGCGAGGAGCGGAACATGGAGGAGTCTGAGGAGGAGCCTCTGGAGCCTCTGGAGCCTCTGGAGCCTCTGGAGCCTCTGGAGCCTCTGGACCTGGAGGAAGAGAACTTTCCCCCGCAGAGCTTAAGCCGCGGGCCGCTCATCAGCAGAGTCTCCACAGGGCAAGTCCCGGCCCGGGGCCCCGGCCCCGAGTCTCCTCAAAACCCAAACCACGAGTGGACCTATGAGGAACAGTTCAAGCAGGTAGGAACCCACCCAGGCTCAGAGTGTGACAGGCTCAGAGTGTGTGACAGGCTCAGTGTGTGACAGGCTCAGAGTGTGTGACAGGCTCAGTGTGTGACAGGCTCAGAGTGTGTGACAGGCTCAGTGTGTGACAGGCTCAGAGTGTGTGACAGGCTCAAGGTGTGACAGGCTCAAAATGTGACAGGCTCAGAGTGTGACAGGCTCAGAGTGTGACAGGCTCACAGCCTGAAAGGATTAAAATGTGACAGGCTCAAAGTGTGACAGGCTCAGAGTGTGACAGGCTCAAAATGTGACAGGCTCAGATTGTAACAGGCTCAAAGTGTGACAGGCTCAGAGTGTGTGACAGGCTCAGAGTGTGACAGGCTCAGAGTGTGACAGGCTCAGAGTGTGTCAGGCTCAGAGTGTGACAGGCTCAGAGTGTGACAGGCTCAGAGTGTGACAGGCTCAAAGTGCGACAGGCTCAGAGTGTGACAGAGTGTGACAGGCTCAGAGTGTGACAGGCTCAGCGTTTGACAGGCTCAGAGTGTGACAGGCTCAGAGTGTGACAGAGTGTGACAGGCTCAGAGTGTGTCAGGCTCAGAGTGTGACAGGCTCAGAGTGTGACAGGCTCAGAGTGTGACAGGCTCAGAGTGTGACAGAGTGTGACAGGCTCAGAGTGTGTCAGGCTCAAAATGTGACAGGCTCAGAGTGTGACAGGCTCAGAGTGTGACAGAGTGTGACAGGCTCAAAATGTGACAGGCTCAGAGTGTGACAGGCTCAGAGTGTGACAGAGTGTGACAGGCTCAGAGTGTGACAGGCTCAGCGTTTGACAGGCTCAGAGTGTGACAGGCTCAGAGTGTGACAGGCTCAGAGTGTGACAGAGTGTGACAGGCTCAGAGTGTGACAGGCTCAGAGTGTGTCAGGCTCAAAATGTGACAGGCTCAGAGTGTGACAGGCTCAGAGTGACAGGCTCAGAGTGTGTCAGGCTCAAAATGTGACAGGCTCAGAGTGTGACAGGCTCAGAGTGTGACAGAATGTGACAGGCTCAGAGTGTGTCAGGCTCAGAGTGTGTCAGGCTCAGAGTGTGACAGGCTCAGAGTGTGACAGGCTCAGAGTGTGACAGGCTCAGAGTGTGTCAGGCTCAGAGTGTCAGGCTCAGAGTGTGACAGAGTGTGACAGGCTCAGAGTGTGACAGGCTCAGAGTGTGACAGAGTGTGACAGGCTCAGAGTGTGACAGGCTCAGAGTTTGTCAGGCTCAGAGTGTGACAGGCTCAGAGTGTGACAGGCTCAGAGTGTGACAGAATGTGACAGGCTCAGAGTGTGTCAGGCTCAGAGTGTGACAGGCTCAGAGTGTGACAGGCTCAGAGTGTGACAGGCTCAGAGTGTGTCAGGCTCAGAGTGTGACAGGCTCAGAGTGTGACAGAATGTGACAGGCTCAGAGTGTGTCAGGCTCAGAGTGTGACAGGCTCAGAGTGTGTCAGGCTCAGAGTGTGACAGGCTCAGAGTGTGACAGGCTCAGAGTGTGACAGGCTCAGAGTGTGACAGGCTCAGAGTGTGTCAGGCTCAGAGTGTGACAGGCTCAGAGTGTGACAGGCTCAGAGTGTGACAGGCTCAGAGTGTGTCAGGCTCAGAGTGTGACAGGCTCAGAGTGTGACAGGCTCAGAGTGTGACAGGCTCAGAGTGTGACAGGCTCAGAGTGTGTCAGGCTCAGAGTGTGACAGGCTCAGAGTGTGACAGGCTCAGAGTGTGACAGGCTCAGAGTGTGTCAGGCTCAGAGTGTGACAGGCTCAGAGTGTGACAGGCTCAGAGTGTGTCAGGCTCAGAGTGTGACAGGCTCAGAGTGTGACAGGCTCAGAGTGTGACAGGCTCAGAGTGTGTCAGGCTCAGAGTGTGACAGGCTCAGAGTGTGACAGGCTCAGAGTGTGACAGGCTCAGAGTGTGACAGGCTCAGAGTGTGACAGGCTCAGAGTGTGTCAGGCTCAGAGTGTGACAGGCTCAGAGTGTGACAGGCTCAGAGTGTGTTAGGCTCAGAGTGTGACAGGCTCAGAGTGTGACAGGCTCAGAGTGTGTCAGGCTCAGAGTGTGACAGGCTCAGAGTGTGACAGGCTCAGAGTGTGACAGGCTCAGAGTGTGTCAGGCTCAGAGTGTGACAGGCTCAGAGTGTGACAGGCTCAGAGTGTGTCAGGCTCAGAGTGTGACAGGCTCAGAGTGTGACAGGCTCAGAGTGTGACAGGCTCAGAGTGTGTCAGGCTCAGAGTGTGACAGGCTCAGAGTGTGACAGGCTCAGAGTGTGACAGGCTCAGAGTGTGACAGGCTCAGAGTGTGACAGGCTCAGAGTGTGACAGGCTCAGAGTGTGTCAGGCTCAGAGTGTGACAGGCTCAGAGTGTGACAGGCTCAGAGTGTGACAGGCTCAGAGTGTGACAGGCTCAGAGTGTGTCAGGCTCAGAGTGTGACAGGCTCAGAGTGTGTCAGGCTCAGAGTGTGACAGGCTCAGAGTGTGTTAGGCTCAGAGTTTGACAGGCTCAGAGTGTGACAGGCTCAGAGTGTGTCAGGCTCAGAGTGTGACAGGCTCAGAGTGTGACAGGCTCAGAGTGTGACAGGCTCAGAGTGTGTCAGGCTCAGAGTGTGACAGGCTCAGAGTGTGACAGGCTCAGAGTGTGACAGGCTCAGAGTGTGACAGGCTCAGAGTGTGACAGGCTCAGAGTGTGACAGGCTCAGAGTGTGACAGGCTCAGAGTGTGTCAGGCTCAGAGTGTGACAGGCTCAGAGTGTGACAGGCTCAGAGTGTGACAGGCTCAGAGTGTGACAGGCTCAGAGTGTGACAGGCTCAGAGTGTGTCAGGCTCAGAGTGTGACAGGCTCAGAGTGTGACAGGCTCAGAGTGTGACAGGCTCAGAGTGTGTCAGGCTCAGAGTGTGACAGGCTCAGAGTGTGACAGGCTCAGAGTGTGTCAGGCTCAGAGTGTGACAGGCTCAGAGTGTGACAGGCTCAGAGTGTGACAGGCTCAGAGTGTGACAGGCTCAGAGTGTGTCAGGCTCAGAGTGTGACAGGCTCAGAGTGTGACAGGCTCAGAGTGTGACAGGCTCAGAGTGTGACAGGCTCAGAGTGTGTCAGGCTCAGAGTGTGACAGGCTCAGAGTGTGACAGGCTCAGAGTGTGACAGGCTCAGAGTGTGACAGGCTCAGAGTGTGTCAGGCTCAGAGTGTGACAGGCTCAGAGTGTGACAGGCTCAGAGTGTGACAGGCTCAGAGTGTGACAGGCTCAGAGTGTGACAGGCTCAGAGTGTGTCAGGCTCAG
>NW_027316278.1:39486476-39573976 GCF_026437365.1 Eucyclogobius newberryi | reverse complement strand
TAAAACCTGACTGAAAAACATCAAATGAGTTGTTTATTAAGAGGAAATCTGTGAGCTGTTGGTAAACAACCTTTTCAAGGACTTTGCCCCAAAATGGCAGATTAGAGATGGGCCGGTCATGACTCAGGACTGCAGCATCAAGACTGCTCTTCTTTAGGAGAGGCTTTATGACAGCAGTTTTCAGAGACATTGGGAATGTTCCAGATTGAAGCGACATGTTAACTATGTGAGTGAATGGTGCTAACAAACTGTTCAGCACAGACTTTAGAAATCTGGAGGCTCACACATGGAGGCAGCTGTAGATGAACTCAGACTGATGATGATCTCATGGACAGTTTTGTCAGTTACAGGTGCAAAGTGAGTCAGCTCTAAGTGTCTTGGTGGTTTTAGGGTAATTTTTTGCATTGTGGGATTTATAGCATTTTTAATGCCCTGAACTTTGTCATTAAAGAATAATGCAAACTCATTACACTTGGATGTGGAAATGAGTTCTAACGGCAGCTGAGCTGGAGGGTTTGTTCATCTGTTACTGTGGCAACAGGACACGTGAGTTGTTACTGCAGCTTCCAATTATTTCAGAAAAATATCTTTCCCTAGTTCTACATAAGATTAGGTTGTACATGTTCAGCTTCTCTTTGTAAATCTCTTTTTGAACCTGGAGCTTTGACTTGCGCCATTTCCGTTCGGCCCTGCGGCACTCCCTTTTCTGTGCCCTGACCCAATCATCATGTCTCCATGGCAACTTCTGCCTTTATGGGGGCGATGGTGTCCAGAACATTCAAAACACTCGATGTAACAGAGTTCAACAAATCATTTACATTAGAACATGAGACATTTTCAAAGTTTATCATTTCCAAGTTTATCAGTGCACCTGTGCCATCACTTATGTGTCTCCTCTGAACAGCTGCAGGACCAGCCTCTGAACAGCTGCAGGACCAGCCGGTGGTTTGGGAGAAACAGACAGGTGAAAGAAGACACAGAAATGATCAGACAGAGCAACATCGATCACATTAACATTTGAAATATTTACCCCCTTTGTAATTATGATATCTAGAGTGTGTCCTTTGCTGTGGGTGGGGCCACTCTGCTGTGGTTGGGGCCTCTCACATGCTGAGTAAGACTGAATGTTTCAAGGACAGCATCAAGCTCTTTAGCGTTTCTGTCACAAATATTATCAACATGCACATTGAAACCACCTGTAATGACCAAACCATCAAAGTCTGTGCATATGACTGAAACATCTCAGTAAAATCATCAATAAAACGTTGGCAGTGCTGGGGAGGCTTGTATAAAACAATGAAGAGAATGGATGGAGACCGTTTTAGCTCCATTTTAAAGGATACATACTCAAATGATGAAAACGCCCCAAAAGACAACCTGCGGGTAATTATTTCATCCCTCAATATAGCACAGACTCCACCCCCTTTTTGTTTTCTCGTGTTTCAGATTCAAACTTAAAGTTGGGTGGAGCAGATTCTATCAGAACTACATTTCCTGTGTTTTTGTCAAGCCATGTTTCAGTTAAAAACATAAAATCAAGATTATAAGAAGAAATGTTACATAAGTATCTGACATTTAGCACAGCAAGTTTCAGACTAGTTTCAGTGGGACTGGGCTTTATCTTTTCACAGGGAATGTGAATCAAATTTCTCAGATTGGGCCTGACTCGCATTTTGTTTTCCCATCTGTGTGATGTGACTACAGAAATAGCACTAGGGGGGACTATTTTTTTAATAGGGCCCCGGGTTGGTTTGATTTTTAATATGACAATATGTCCCGGCAACGCTGAGACCCAGTGCATCCTATTTATGGGAGATAGTTTGGGAAAGGCGAGGGGGGATGGGTGGTGGGGCTTTTGTTGGTGTAGTCGGCTTGTGCGGGGAAGAGTTGATAAGTATTGACATAGCCCTTGATCTTGCTATATTGGGCGTGTGTGGAGCCATCTTAAGGCCTGATTTGATCAGACATTCAAAATGGCTGGGAAGGCCCCTGGGTGAGGGTGGAGATGAGAAGGAGAACAAGCCTTGAAATAATTATTTTTACGTCCCTTTCAACATGACAGGTACCAATCATTTGGTGAGGCACATGATGCACATGTGTCTTTGCTCGTGAGTCAGGTCGGGCCAAGAAAGTCTTTTTTCAATGCAGCAGGTTCTAAACTGCAGATCGCGCTCCGTGTATCTGCGATATACGGCCGGTGCGCTCGACCGCACGGCCGTGCGGGCGCCGCTGTGCTCGGCAAACGTGGAGCTTCGGCAAACGCGTAGCTTCCGGACCACGGCTTGGCAGCTAATCAGCGCGCAGCATGCAAATTTTCACTTGTAAACAGTAAGCTGTCATGGCGGACGATCGTCAAACGCTTCCCGGCCCGATTTAATGATAATATTCTCTTTTTTTCTAAGATTTATTAATAAAAATGACCCCGTCCTTGCGCTCGATAATGCCCGTCCACATTTCAAAATACCCCGTCCAAAATACGGGAAGACGGCTCCATATCTAAAAGCCTGCCTCTGCCCCTCCCGGTGTTCTGAAAACATGATTTTTACCTTTGAAAGTCACCAGAATAGTCGCCGGGATTGAGAACCCAGGTCTCAGTTTCCTCTTCATGAGCTCCTCACAGATGTGGTGGAACTTTTGCCGTTGTTGACGAACTCCATATGGACTATCCGAGGCAAAACCAACACGATTTCCTTTTTACTGGAGGTCTCCTTTAACCTTTGCAGCCTTCATGACACGTTCCTTCACACGATCGTTAAGAAACCTCATTATCAGGCCTCATGGTTTATCAGTTGCTCGTCTTGGTTTGCCCAGGCAATGAGCTCTTTCTATTGAGATGGAAAACTTTCAGTATCATCTCTTTCGTATAGCCCCACAAGTGTGAGGTTGGTTCTATGTGATCTGGACTCCAAATCCAGAATGTTATTTTTCATGTTATTGCTCTCCGTCTGCAGCGTCATCACCTGGGCCCGCAGCGCCTCCATCTGGTCACTTATGTTTGCAGATCATTCGTATGGTCTGAAATATGCTGTTCAGCTTCATCCATGCATCCTCTGTTTCCTCCCTCCGCTTTCAGATCCCTTATGACGCATTCAAATTTGTTGAGTTGGACAGCGTTGACTGCGGCTATTACTCCCGCTGTCAGCAACGCCATATCACGCTGCATTTCGCATTTTATTTCCCTCTTCAGGAGCGCCAACTGATGAATCATCATCTCCTCTCCGCCTTCCAACAGGAGGAAGCCATGAGAATCTTGATCTGGGCGCGTCCCTCCACAGGGGAAGAACTGTGGTCCGCCGCGATGGGCCCGCTAGCCATGCTAGCCTCGTTAACTTGTGAGGTGGGCTGTTTTCCAAACTTGTGTCTTCCTTGTTTATTCATCTCTTGTTAGTCTTTTATGGGATGATTATATGGGTCAAACGATGATTTTAAACTAGTTTCTGCAGTACGGGTGCGTCAGTTCAACACGCTACCATACAGGAAGTTCCAGTATCAACCCTTTTCATTTTCAGTTTTATGTGCTGTTTTTCATGTCAATCTAACAACGGAGATAGGCAACAGCTTGCAATGATTCTTCAAAATGGCAGTGACAACAAATAAGTCATGTGACTGAACCTTGTGAATAATATAACAAATATTTTACAAAAACTGCAATTCTCCCTTTCTGGACACCTCCTTTGACATTTAAATGGAAATCAGGATCTCAGTTTGGCTGTAGTCCTCCATAAAGATTGATCATACAATTTAGAGATAGATTAAACCTTAATTATACCTAATAAAAATAATGAAATAATTAAAAAAATGAAATGACTTTTATATAAAATACCATACTTATTTCTAAGTCAAAGAATTTAAACTATAAAAATGGACTTTTGGGATGATGGCTCAGTGAGGTCTTTTGGGCTGTGGTCGAATCCGTTGGATTTATTTGTCTATATTGCGAGTTCACCAGGGGACTTTTGACATTTCTGCATTGGAGCAGATATATAATGAGCTTGGACACTTATTGCTTGAAAATATTTAGGAATCCGAACAAGAAGAACACCACCACAGAGAGCCAGTCTAGAAATACTACAGCTTAGACAACTTGCCCCACCGTTGCGCTGGCCCGACCTCCCACCTACCGTAGCCCACAATGACTCTGAACCGGGCGACGCTCGACCAAGAGTGGAATAGAATTAGAATCAGAAAGGGTTTATTGTCATTGTCAATGAACAGAATTCACAAACATAGGAACTTGTCTTGGTGATTCGATGCGACATAAAACAATGAACAATGAATAGAAAATAAATCATTTAAATCTGCTATGGGATAAAAATAACAATAAGCTATAAGATAAAAAATTAAGAATACAAAATAAAATAAAAAATAGGCTCACTATGTACACAAATTTACAGTTGAGTTTACATATTTAGTGCAGAAAGTGAACAATTAAATTATGGTTAAAATGACACTGTGCTGATAGTCCGTGTGTTTGAGACATTCTTCCCCAGCCGCAAGCACTGCATCTGATCCATCAGGAAGTCAGTGATCCACCTGCAGGTGGAGTCAGGCACGTTGAGCTGGGAGAGCTCCCACAGTGGGGGAGGGGGTGTCAAATCTAGACCCAGTGATTATGGCGGCTCTTCAAGAGATCACCAGTGTTGGGTAACTTTTAAAAGTAACTTGTTACACTAACTCTTACTGCCCTGGAAAACTAACACATTACATTACTGCGCTACTGTGTCATAAAAGTTAGAGAGCAAGTTCTTATGTTTGTGAATTCTGTTCATTGGCAATAGCAACAGACCATTTCTGATTCTGATTCTTCTATCAAGGACAGAGGGAACTTTTGCGACGCATATTCATGGAACATTTTAAAGAAGAAAACCTTTCTGTGCAAATATCTCATATGACCACATGTGCAGCCTATATATAATTCTTTGTACATTTTGTTGGTGGAGCTTATATTCAGAAGCATTCAATAGTCTTTCTAAACTTTCTTGGGAGAAATGATTCTTGTCTGTTTATATCTGCTTTTTTCCGTCTTGTTTTCACCTGATTCTCTCTGATTCAATACTACACGGATCCTTTAAAATGACAGACAATTTCGGACCGTACCAATCCAGTCCAAAATGAACCAGTCCAAACGTGGTTTATGATACCGGTTAAAGGATAAACTATTGTTCTTTCATGTGTCTATGTGAAGGAACCTGATTTTATATACGTGCCTGCATTGTCCTGGTCTACACGTTGCCAGGACAATGCTGGATTACTTTTACATAATGCGTCGTCAAAGTTTTTCTTTGTTGAAGGTCATTTTATTATGAGTCCTCACAGATCCCTCCTGTAACATGAGAAGATGGACTTTTCTATCACATTCCACATTGTTCTCTTTCATAATCTTTCATTGCATTAGTGTAAGTTTGTGAGAAGTATGTACAATAACGGGATAAAGCATGCTATGTAAACAAAAGCTTTTCTTCAATGTTTCTATTGAGGCGCACGCGTTGATGAACGCTTTGTCTCAGATCTATACACTCCTGTGGACGTGATAAACCTGCGGCGTGCGGCTTTGTACACCAAGGACACACGGACACACAAGAATGTCCACAGCACTCGCACACGAGTGAGCTGACCTCTGCGAGACACGATTTAGTTTAGTTTCTAAGCTTTCATGTTGAAAAAACAGAATCCCATCTGCACCTAAAAATAATGTATTATTTAATTGAAGCCCTTTACGCCAACAAGGATTATTTTAGGACACTTACCAATAAAGCATTTTAGAGTCTGTATAGTCCAGAGACTGATTACTGTTTTATGATTATCTTTTATGGTGGTCAGGATTTGTCTAATAATTGTTGCAACTCTAACTACAATATATTAAAGGATTCTGATAGATACAGAAGGATTTGTGTATGAATAATTCTAAGCCTGATTAAGTTGTAACTCTGAAAAATCTAGTTGACTCAAATAGTAAATAAAATGTCCAAAATCCACTACATTATATTACATTATTTTGTATCTAATATGTCAACAAGATTAAACAAAGATGTATACGTCCCAAATATGTCTTTTCAATCAATCAAATTTATTTATCGAGGACAATTTGTTCAAAGTTTTTTACAATGTTAAAAACACACTCTAAAAAGTTTATAAAAATATAAACAGTGTGTGTCAAAATAAAAACATAAAAACATAAAAGCCGTTAACATGATGTGAAACACGGCGTAACGAGGTCAGGGCTGAATGTAAAGACTAAGTGGCTGATATGTAATGGTTAAAGCAACTGTTAATGGAAAGAGTTTCACTGTATTGAATGGTACGCTCCACCAGTGATATCAACACATAACTGTGTTACATGTAATTATAGTGGTGAGATTAGCCCCTCATCATGCGTTTTGCGTCAGACCAAATGAAGCTCAGTAATTCACCGTTGATGATTGTGTAGTTTGCGATTGAATTAGTAGTTTGTCTGACAAATTGCAAGATTGTGCTGAACGCAGACCTGAGCAGGGAGAAAGAGAGAGCCTCGGTGACCCGTGACTTTTCATTGATGTTCAGGGGGTCAAAAATACCCCAGTTGTGGCAGAAAGAATAAAGTCTAAAGAATAAAGTCAAAAGAATAATAATTCTAATGCGGCACGAGAGGAAATGTCCCATCAAAATAAGAGGAAGAGGAAGTGAAGGCATTCATTGCGCCTCTGCTGGCCAATTGTGAAAATACACAATATCTGCAATGCACTTTTTTCATGGCATCTCGAGAATATAATCCATGAGTTTCAAACAAATCAGACAATGTTGAGTCTGTCACACAATGGGTAGGGGGCGCTATAGAGTACATTTGTAACATGGGTTTTATTTCCAATCAGACATAAAAAAACACATTAGTGAGTGGAATATGAGCTCCGTAGATCAATTCCATTAGGCGTGACTTGTCCTTGAAAAAACAGGAAATTAAGTCTTTTGAGGGCGTGTTACGCAGAGACCGTAAAGAATATCAACATTCTTTTGAATATTTATTAAATGTCAATGTCTTTAGATTCAAAAGGTGTTGTTTTGAGCTCGATCGGACAAAAAACCTAGGACAAGTACAATTTTGGAAAAAAAAAGTCAAGCGTGGCTGACTTCCTGTTTATCATAGAGCGATGCTGCCAGGTGCGTTTTACTCCTCAAAGGTCAGAGGTCAAAGGGAGCTCTATCACTGTCTCAAGTTTCATGTGCCTAGGCCAAAGATTAAGCGTTTCATGTTTTTTCTTTTTTCGGCACTGTTGCCACGGGCGACTGGTCTTAAATGAAGAGACTATGTCGCCTCTTTAACATGGACAGGAGCTGATTCCAGAACACAGGAGCTCTACCTCCTACTGTGCTTTTAGAGACTCTTGGGACCACCAGAAGGCTCTACCTTCTACTGTGCTTTTAGAGACTCTTGGCACCACCAGAAGGCTCTACCTCCTACTGTGCTTTTAGAGACTCTTGGCACCATCAGAAGGCTCTACCTCCTACTGTGCTTTTAGAGACTCTTGGCACCACCAGAAGGCCCTACCTCCTACTGTGCTTTTAGAGACTCTTGGCACCATCAGAAGGCTCTACCTCCTACTGTGCTTTTAGAGACTCTTGGGACCACCAGAAGGCTCTACCTCCTACTGTGCTTTTAGAGACTCTTGGGACCACCAGAAGGCTCTACCTCCTACTGTGCTTTTAGAGACTCTGGGACGACCAGAAGGCTCTACCTCCTACTGTGCTTTTAGAGACTCTTGGGATCACCAGAAGGCTCTACCTCCTACTGTGCTTTTAGAGACTCTGGGACCACCAGAAGGCTCTACCTCCTACTGTGCTGTTAGAGACTCTTGGGACTATAGCATCTTTGAGGTGGGAGGGGCCATGTCATTCACCTTACACATAATGAATCATGTACAAAAATGGCAAAACAAAGCTGTAATAATTAGTTTGAACGATGACAAAGCTTTTGATTCTGTTCAATGATGTGATGGAACATAAAATTTTCATACATAAGGCCGCAGTTATTTTATTACTTGGTTTACAGATTTTTAAATGAAATATATTGCACAGGCGGACGAAATATAAATATAATTTCAATTTCAAAAGGTGTTTTCTTCCGGGTTTGCCCAATACGCACCGCGAGAGGAGAGGGGGGGAGACGAAATTGCTTCACGCACTCTTATCTTTGACTTAATACCGCTTTTTACATTTAATTTAATGCTATTTTGTTCTCTGAGGCCCAGAGTGAGAAATGAATCAACAATGTCTGTGGTGGCGAGGGACGATGTCCCAGAGTCCTCTGTCCTTAGACCCTCCTTCTGTCCTTAGACCCTCCTTCTGTCCTTAGCTCCTCCTTCTGTCCTTAGACCCTCCTTCTGTCCTTAGACCCTCCTTCTGTCCTTAAACCCTCCTTCTGTCCTTAGACCCTCCTTCTGTCCTTAGACCCTCCTTCTGTCCTTAAACCCTCCTTCTGTCCTTAGACCCTCCTTCTGTCCTTAGACCCTCCTTCTGTCCTTAGCTCCTTCTTCTGTCCTTAGCTCCTTCTTCTGTCCTTAGACCCTCCTTCTGTCCTTAGACCCTCCTTCTGTCCTTAGACCCTCCTTCTGTCCTTAGACTTTCCTTCTGTCCTTAGACCCTCCTTCTGTCCTTAGACCCTCCTTCTGTCCTTAGACCCTCCTTCTGTCCTTAGACCCTCCTTCTGTCCTTAGCTCCTCCTTCTGTCCTTAGACCCTCCTTCTGTCCTTAGACCCTCCTTCTGTCCTTAAACCCTCCTTCTGTCCTTAGACCCTCCTTCTGTCCTTAGACCCTCCTTCTGTCCTTAAACCCTCCTTCTGTCCTTAGACCCTCCTTCTGTCCTTAGACCCTCCTTCTGTCCTTAGCTCCTTCTTCTGTCCTTAGCTCCTTCTTCTGTCCTTAGACCCTCCTTCTGTCCTTAGACCCTCCTTCTGTCCTTAGACCCTCCTTCTGTCCTTAGACTTTCCTTCTGTCCTTAGACCCTCCTTCTGTCCTTAGACCCTCCTTCTGTCCTTAGACCCTCCTTCTCGGCCAGGAAAATCTACAAAAAAACCTCCTTGGGAAAAAGTAGAAACCTGGGTTAGTTCCAGTGAAGGAGGATCTGACTCTCACAGACGAGAGGGCGACTTGAGCTGGAGCCACTCTTCAGGCAGATGAAGGACCATCAGAGTCGACCTCAAAACTCCTGCCATGGACACAATAAATGGATATCTTTGGAGCACACTCCCGGCAGCAGGAACAAAGGTTTCACAAAATGGATGGATGAGTCAAATCACGGCGACAATCAAGGACTGGGCCAATATTATTGTTGACATAAGGAAAATGAAGATGATCACATTTGTACTTCATTTGAAAATGGACTGATTTGATCAACATTGGCACAAAATATTATTTATTTATATTTTTTTTGATAAATATTTAATAATTTTTTTTGTGTTTTAATTTTCTTTAGATGTCTTTTATCTTAATTATTATTATCATCGCCTTTGTTCCCTCTGGTCTTGTTTGATTTCTTGGGGTTGTTCTGTTCTCAGACGTTTAAAGTCACTAGAGGTGTAATTATTAGTTACTGTTGAGTTAATCACACAAATCTTATGAAAAGTCTTGTTATGTATATTTACATCTCTTTAACCTAATTGAAAGTGTAATGTTTGATTTTGTTGGACACACTGAAAAAATATGATTTGGAGACCTGTTTAAATCTTGCCGAACACGGTCACAGCTTCTGGCCCTGCTGTGCCATGCGAGTGAGACTAGTGTCCAGTACGTCACTGCTGTGACCTGGCTGGGCTGGTGTCCCGTCCAGATCTCACAGCCCTGAGAAAATAATCATTTCTCACCAAACACAGATTTGATCTTGTAATATCGCTGTATTTCCACTGATGCTAGCTTACGTACAGTATATGTTGAGCCCACATGCTCAGCAAAACAGAGCTCACAAAGCACATTAGCATCAGTTGTTTCCAGTGTATTGACGCACAGCACTCGCTTTGTCAAGACCCAAAATATTATATTTCCAATGCATAATGGGTCTAACATTATCCAAAGCCAATGCATGACATAAAGAGATGTTAAAACGTGGTGTAGATGCTTTGCAGAGAAGTGAAATAAATGCAGAAAAAGCTGAGGAAAAACTGGAAGTTGGGTCTTGTTTACTCTAGCCACGTCTCACAGTGCCACATTTAATTTTAGAGTGTTCTGACATCACATGAGCCAAGCTTATTGTTTGATGATTGTTGTGAGGTCCCTCAGTCGCTTGGGCCCCTCAGCGTACTCTCAGTCTGTTAAGTCAAATCAAATCAAATCAAATCAATTTATTTTTGTAAGGCCCAAAATCACAACAACAGTTGCCTCTGAGGGCCACAGGGAGAAATGAATCAACAATGTCTGTGGTGGCGATGAAGTCAGACAATGTCTGTGGTGGCGAGGGACGATGTCCCAGGGTCCTCTGTCCTTAGACTCTCCTTCTCGGCCAGGAAAAACTACAAAAAAAACCTCTTTGGGAAAAAAGCGTAGAAACCTGGAGGAGTTCCAGTGAAGGAGAGATCCGACTCTCACAGACGGACACGAGGAGACTGGAGCTGGAGCCACTCTTCAGGCAGATGAGGGACCGACTGAGGCGAACTGGACCCACTCTTCAGGCAGATGAGGGACCGACTGAGTCGAGCTGGACCCACTCTTCAGGCAGTTTTTTAAGTAAACCCTTGCAGGGCCCAGCTGGTGTTTATATTTGGCTAATGTCAGTATGAGTGTGAAAGCATCTGTTTGAGAGCATATTGTAAAAGCATGATACATGCATGTCATAATAAAGTTTATTATATCTGGTCTAGCCAGAGCCAAAAGCAGCGCTGTGATTGGCTGCACTGGATGGTCCACCCCAGCTTCACTTCATCGTCTGAAAAAAGCTGTTCTAAAACTGTGCACATGCCTAAAATGAATTCATGTAGATATGAAATGTGAGGAGCCCTGCCACCGAGGAGTTTGCGAACAACCTCAGTGACTTCAGCTTGGGTGATGGATGAGCCAGCCTCCGAGTCCCCGGTCTCTACTTCCTCTTCAGAAGACGTGACTGAGGGATTAAGGAGATCCTCAAAGTATTCCTTCCACCGTCCGACGACATCCCCAGTCGAGGTCAGCAGGCCTCCACCCGCACCGTAAACGGTGTTGGTGAGACACTGCTTCCCCCTCCTGAGGCGCCGGACGGTTTGCCAGAATTTCTTTGGTGCCGACCGATAGTCCTCCTCCATGGCCTCCCCGAACTCCTCCCAGGCCCGGGTTTTTGCCTCTCCGGTTCTGTTCATAATTTTTATGGACAGAATTTCTAGGCGCAGTCAGGGGTCGGAGGGTGTCCGGTTTGGGGACCACAGGATCTCATCTCTGCTGTTTGCAGACGATGTTGTCCTGATGGCTCCATCAAACCCGGACCTGCAACATGCACTGGGACGGTTTGCAGCCGAGTGTGAAGCGGCTGGGATGAGAATCAGCACCTCCAAATCCGAGGCCATGGTTCTCAACCGGAAAAAGGTGTCTTGCCCTCTTCAGGTGGGTGGGGTGTCCTTGCCCCAAGTGGAGGAGTTCAAGTATCTCGGGGTCTTGTTCACGAGTGAGGGAAGGATGGAGCGTGAGATCGACAGTTGGATCGGTGCAGCGGCTGGAGTGATGCAGTCGCTGCATCGACTGTTGTGGTGAAGGAGCTGAGTCGAAAGGCAAAGCTCTGGATTTACCGGTCGGTCTACGTTCTGACCTCACCTATGGTCATGAGCTTTGGGTAGTGACCGAAAGAACAAGATCGCGGATACAAACGGTCGAAATGAGTTTCCTCCGCCGTGTGGCTGGGTGCTCCCTTTGAGATAAGGTGAGGAGCTCGGCCACACGGGGGGAGCTCGGAGTAGAGCCGCTGCTCCTCCACGTCGAGAGGAGCCAGCTGAGGTGACTCGGGCATCTGTTCCGGATGCCTCCTAGGCGCCTCCCTCAGGAGGTGTTTCAGGCATGTCCCACCGGGAAGAGGCCCCGGGGGAAGACCCAGGACACGCTGGAGAGACTATGTCTCTCGGCTGGCCTGGAAACGCCTCGGGATCCCCCCGGAGGAGTTAGAGGAAGTGTCTGGGGAGAAGGAAGTCTGGGAGTCTCTGCTCAGACAGCTGCCCCCGCGACCCGGCCCCGGATAAAGCGGCAGAAGATGGATGGATGGATGAAATATGAGCCAAAGAGTTGGTGAGAGCTAGGAATTAGTTAGACAGATTTGTAAATCCTCCTTTCATGATGTGAACATCAGTTCCGTCCCCCACTTGCTTTGTTCTAATGAAATGTTTTCGCTTCTCAAACACAGAGGACGTAGAATGAACCGTTGGCGGTTTCGAACTTTGAGCCGCTACTTTCCTCTCACACTTTGAAACCTGTGGCCGATACAACGCTGCGTCTAATTTATAGATTACTGGCAAACGGCCGCCGGGGGGCGCTCTAGCAAGAAGTGCAAGCGTTTAACACACTGTAAAAGAAGATGTCAGTGGACAGTAGAAGCTCTGTCCAGGAGACACGTTGTGTTATCAATATTTTAAGATTAAAAACGCAATCAGTCTCACATTGACAGAGAAATTAGTCTAATTATTGCCGCTTTGCAGCAGCGGACCGCGGGCCTGTCACGAGCCCCCCCCCCAGTTCAGAAGACAACTGGTGTGTCACTATTGTGTACTATGTATACAGTGTATAATGTATAAGAAGTATGGGTCACCACATCCAGCTTTTGCAATATTCTCTATGAGGAAAATAAATAATTTTACTGCAAGAGTGATCTAAGACAGAAATTCTGCTAGGATTTGGTCTAATGTCTTGTTAATCTAAATGATATGGGGTGAATAAAGTGACAAAAAATAATAACACAATATGTGGATTTTCCTTTAGGATATTTCTTCAGAAACATCTACACTTGTAGGAAAATGCATTTCAAATTTGGAATAATGAAATAATTGAACTATTAAACCATATTTCTGAAAAATATCTCATCTATACAAATTCTGCCTTATTTTTTCTTTAAAATCCTTCCAAATGTTGTTAAGTAAAGAAGAGTTAAAAATTCTTGGTGCGTTTTGGAACTTTGTTTGGGCCAGAGACCGAAACATTTTTGGTTTGGATTAAAAAAAAAAAAAAAGTACATTGCTGCTAAAAACAATGTATTAATATCATTTTTTTTCACCAAAAGTGCTTTCACCAAAATGTTTGAGACACAAAAAATCTAGTAATTTTGGTGACATAATAGATTCGTATTTACTTCCTTAATCGGCCTTCGGCCCCGTTGGGGCTTCAGGCAATAATAAAATGCCATTTCGACACTATTATGACTGAAAAATATGTAAAGGAAGAGTCAGTGGAGACTCAGGTTTTTTGGAGTGACAGGGCCACTCCTGACAGGGCCCCTCCTGACAGGGCCACTCCTGACAAGCCCGCTCCTGAAGACCTTCTCTGACTCTGTGGTGCATCAGCTCCTGTAGGTGTGGTCTGCTGGAGCAGCAGCATCAGAGAGGGAGAGGAAGAAGCTGGACAAAGCTCCGTCCTGGGCTGCGCTCTGGACTCGGTGCAGGAAGTGGGGGACAGAAGGGTCACCCCCTGCAGGAGACTCTGTCCCCTGCAGGACACTCTGTCCCCTGCAGGACACTCTGTCCACTCTGGAGAGCAGCTTCAGTGACTGATCCACCCTCGCTGTGTGAAGGAGACGTTTCACAGTCTGTCCTTCTGCTGCTGTCAGACTCTACAACAAACACTGTTAGTCCTGAACATGCGTCATTCAGCTTCAGAATCATGTGCAATCCTGTGACATGGTGTCAATCATCCTGGTGCAATATTCTCTGTTCATATAACAGCGGTGTTATTATTATTAAAGGCCGATTAGTCCTGCCACGTACCTATCCCACCTACTGCTCACCTGCAGCCTCGTGCGGCTCGTCCCCACGTTTCCGCATGTCTAAGCGCATTGATCTATCATAATATAGTTCCCTCAGTGTACGGGACAAAATGAAGACTGAGAAAGACAGTTCGAGCTGACTCAGAAGTGGACAGAAATCTACCGGAGACGAGAGATGCGATGTGATCCGTCGCGCTAATAAACAAACACACGTGTGTGTTGTATCAGTCCACACGGGGGAGTGGCATGTGCACGGGGGAGTGGCATGTGCGCGGGGGAGTGGCATGTGCACTTCCGCCTGAGTTCTCAAATTGCTGAAAAATTGTCCATTATTTTTATTAAGAGTATAAGATTTTTTTTTAAGTTATCATTTTTTTATTGTTATACCTACTCTGTGTTGCAACACTGGAATTTTCACATTTTGGGACAAATAAAGGCTAATCTTATCTTATCTGATTTTGGACATCTAAAGTATCTACCAGTATTATTTAATTTGATCTTACTGAAAATGGGTACAACATTTCATTTTCAAACCATGTTTTGAAGTTAAAACTTGAACTGAACATTAGAACATTAGAATGACATCTGAACTGTGCTGCCCGTGGCTGAGTGGAATCCAACTCACGACAGTTTACTGCACGTCATTCCCCAATCTCATCACCATTTAATTACTTTATTAATAACTCCTTTCACACTGTTCACGAGGGACTTTAGTGCGACATCGGCTCCTCTGTTGCTCCATCACATCTATTTAGTATGTAAGTGTCAATCAAAGTGAAATGACAGCTGTGCCTTTCATTCGCGTGGCTCAACTGAAAGTAGAACAGGAGCATTGTTTAGCCTGAGCGTGTGAATCGATGCTCCATATGTTAGCGTGTTGTCCGTATATGCCGGTGATTAGCCCGCTCGCCGCTCTCCTCGCTCTTCTATTGATTGTGCTGCATTCTTATCCTCCGCGTTTGTGCACTTAACATTTTTGTCGTGCCTGGCTGTTCCTCCCCTTCCCCCCGGTGGAAGGGGACAGCAGGGGGGCTCCTGAGTGCCGACCTGCCCTGCCACCCTCCTCCTTTCCCCCTCTTTCCTTCTCCTTCCTGTGGACCCTGAGACACAGAGTTGGTCCATGCATGCAACAGAAAGGTCAGTCTGCATCTTTGTGGTCGATATTTGGGGTGGGGACAGGGGGGGTAGGTGAGCGCTGGGGCCCCGTTAAAAGGCTCTTTGACTGCACAGAGATGGACAGGACGGAGACATAATGGAGACGCCAATAAGGACAGTCCTGTTGTGGAGGTAAGGACCCCACAGACACGCAGAGCTGCTGGGATGTGTATGTTTCCACGTGTAGAAGTGGTTTCATGTGTGTAACGTTTTGGAAGATTTAACTTCATGGAGCAGTTTTCACATTAGCCACGTTTCGACTGGCCCTGATTTCCAGAGATCGTTTCGCTTTAGACACTTTTGAGATGTTCTGTTAATGGCAGAGTCTCCATGCTCTAGACTAAACTAAACTAGACTTAGTCTGACTCTATACATAAGATTTACAGTTGGTCAGAGAAAAAGTTCAAAAAATTAGTTGTACAATGAATAGTTTTAGAATTTAGAATAAAAAAAAATAGAATAGATTTTTATAAAAGGGCAGGTGTAATAAAGTGCTCATGAGTCCAACAGGAGCTGAGTCAAATAGTCCATGTCCAGGGTCTGTGATCCGACCTGCTCGTCCCAGAGTCCTGCAGACGTACAGGTCCTGCAGAGATGGAAGTCTGCAGCCGATCACCTTCTCAGCAGAGGGCGCTGTAGTCTCTGTTTGTCACTGGCTGTGG
Organism: Eucyclogobius newberryi; assembly: GCF_026437365.1. Classification (NCBI taxonomy): domain Eukaryota; kingdom Metazoa; phylum Chordata; class Actinopteri; order Gobiiformes; family Gobiidae; genus Eucyclogobius; species Eucyclogobius newberryi. Next base: position 39,558,268 of record NW_027316278.1, on the reverse strand, counting down.
CTCCAGCGTGCCACACGGTGATGGAGGAGGTGATGGAGGAGGTGATGGAGGAGGTGAGGATGGACTCAATGATGGCCGTGTAGAACTGCACCATCATATGCTCTGGCAGCTTGTCTTTCCTCAGTTGCTGCAGGAAGTACATCCTCTGCTGGGCCTTCTTGTAAAGGGTGGGGTCCCACTCGAGGTGATGGTGGTGCAGAGGAAGCTGAAGGAGTCCACTTTGGTGACGGTGGTGACAGTGGAGCTTGTCAGGGAAAGAGGTGCTGGGAGGCTGTGCATGCTCATCTACACTGTCTTTTGGAAGACAGCCAAGATGGAGCTCCCAACTATGTGTCAAATCAATAAATCTAACGTATAAAGTACAAAAGTAAATACCATCTTCAATTTGGTGACATTATCATCACTGTGACAACAAATTATTGTTTTGACAATACAGACTGAAATAAGCTAAATAGATAGTTATGTTTCTGTTTAGAATCCTCATTGCTAATGATTCATAAGATCACGCAACAACCGTCAGTCACAAACAACATAAATGTCTAATAATTTGACCATTACTTGAACTCACGTCCCACATGTTGATGATTCATTTCCTGCTGCAGTTAAGTTCTTTGTGTTTTTGAGAAGCATTTTTTCCTCTGTTTTGGTGTTTTGAGCATGTTTTTTTACTTTCTTTTTGTTGTTGTTGTAGTTATCATTTTTTAAGCACACAGCAACAAAACTTATATAAAACAAACTAACTTACATAAAGAAATAGAGGGGGCAAAATACACATATACATACATATCCACGTACACATACTCACATATAGTAATTCTCTCTTATGGATTTATTATAATAATAATAATAATAATAATAATAATAATAATATGAATTATAGTAAATAAAGGTAAAAATAATTTGAAATAAATGAATAATACTTATCACATTTAAAACAGGGCAGGGCTGGGCAGGACCCTATTGTTGTTATTGCCTTCTTCCCGGTGGCCAATAGTATGCTCCTTAGATATCCATCTATTATGTTGAAGGCGGGAGTTTTGAGGCCTAAATGAATAATCCACACTCTCATTGTAGTTCTCCTCTGGGATGTACATATACCTTCCCACTCTTCATCCGTCAAAACAAAATGACTTTCCTTTTCCCATTTAATTTTAATATATTTAGTAGATTGGCTGTCATTAATACGTCCACATACTTTAGATATAATTCCCCTTGAAAGTTCCGATTTATATGCTTTGATAAAGATTTCAGTAAGAGCATTATAATTGTTGCTGCTTTGTTTTATTTCTTGATTATAATAACTCATTATTTTTATATTGTAGAAGTTCAAATAATCAGACCAAAGGTACGTTTGTGTCTCTTCTTTATTTGCTTCCATCAAAATCACCCCCACCTGTGCAACAAGAATCCATTTAAATACCGTCACCCCTCTACTACTTCCTTCACCCTTTCACAATAAGACACCTTTTGTGTGTGAGGCATAATAATACATATATACATAATGCAGGTTCGCCATACAGGTCCCCCCCGAACACACAAAATAACAAAACATAAACAAAAGTCAACAGTAACGCTTAGGAACAGTAATAATCCTACCCCTACCACTGCACCTGACCACAACTGAGGGTGAGACTGGCCTATGCCCACTATCCCTGGTAATGACTGTGGCAGGGGGGCGGCCAGGGCGAGCAGGGGGGCGGCCACGGCGAGCAGGGAGTGCCAACTGCACATCATCGTCCTTAAGTACATGGGCCGGTTTTAAACGATCCACCGAAACCCGCTCGTGACAAGTTCCCCGCTCCACCAGGAAGGCCTTAGGCCCAGCTTCCAGAACGCAAAAGGGGCCGTCGTATGGTGGCTGTAGTGGCAAACGATGTGCATCATGGCGGATGAAAACATACCTTGCCGACATCAGGTCCTGCGGCACATACGACAGAGGGAGACAATGATGAGCAGGAACAGCAGCAAAAACCTCAGCTTCCCTGTGATAACCTGCCCGGCTAGCCACGCTAGGGCCTACCCCCGAAGAGCCCGGAAGAAATTCCCCCGGGACCCTTAAAGTCTGTCCGAGAACCAACTCCGCAGAAGAGGAATTGAGGTCGTCTTTGGGAGCCGAACGCAGGCCCAACAGGACCCAGGGCAGCCTGTCCACCCAATTACTGTCCACAAGCGAGGCGCGAAGAGCAGCTTTCAAAGTGCGGTGAAAACGTTCACACAGCCCATTAGCCTGTGGATGATATGCAGTTGTCCGGTGGAGTTTAACCCCCAAACTACCAGCCACAGCAATCCACAGCTCGGAAGTAAACTGCGGGCCCCTATCTGAAGTCATGTCCAAGGGAACCCCAAAACGCTCGACCCAGGAAAAAATTAATGCCCGTGCCACCTCAGCTGAAGTAGTAGACGACAGAGGAACTGCTTCAGGCCAACGCGTAGTCCGGTCTACCATAGTCAATATGTGTGTAAATCCCCTGGAAGGAGGAAAAGGATCAACCAAATCCACATGGACATGTTCAAAGCGCCTGTCAGGAATCAGGAAAGGGCCCAGTGGAGCTTTGGTGTGGCGTTGCACCTTAGCGCACTGGCAGGCAACACACGTAGTGGCCCAAGTCTTAACATCCTCACGGAGGCCAGGCCACACAAACTTTGCCCCCACCAGTTTCACGGAGGCCTTAACCCCGGGGTGAGACAAGGAATGAACAGCATCAAAAATCCGTTGACGCCAGCTGACAGGAACCAAAGGCCGCGGTTTGCCTGTAGACACATCGCAGAGAAGGGTTGCACCACTGTCGTGAAAAGTAACATCATCCAAAGTCAAACTACACTCCGTAGCTGTACGCAACGTTTTAATTTCTGCGTCTGTAAGCTGATCTGCTGCCATAGCGGCATAGTCCACCCCCAAATGTACAGCCCCAATCAGAGCTCGAGAGAGACAGTCGGCCACAAAATTATCTTTCCCGGGCAAGTGTTGGATGTCCGTGGTAAATTCCGAAATAGCGGAAAGCTGCCGCTGTTGACGTGCTGACCACGGTTCAGAAACCTTGGCCATGGCAAATGTTAGGGGCCTTCCAAAAGGAACCTAAAATGTCGGGTGGCTAGAAAAAGTGCCAGGAGCTCTCTGTCAAACGTACTGTACTTCCTCTCAGAGTCACGCAGCTTCTTACTGAAGAAGGCCAGGGGCTGCCAGGCTCCATTAACCCACTGTTCACAAACCGCTTCTACAGCATAATCCGATGCATCTGTAGTCAGGGCGAGGGGTGCTGCTGGGTCGGGATGGGCCAACAAGGCGGCGTCAGCCAGCTCTGTCAAAAGCCTGCAACCTCTCTGGGGTCAACTCTATCTCCTGATTACCCTTCTTGCCCCTGAGTGCTTCGTATAAAGGGTGCATTATGTGGGCAGCCCGCGGAATAAAGCGGTTATAAAGGTTTACCATACCCAAAAACTCCTGCAGGGGTTTCACTGAACGGGGACACGGAAACGCTGAAATAGTTTCCGTTTTAGTAGGCAGTGGAACAGCACCATGAGGCGTCACACGGTGGCCCAGAAATTCAATCTCCGATAATCCAAACTGACATTTCGCCGGGTTCACAATCAATCCATGTTCAGTAAGGCGCTCAAACAGCAGCCGGAGGTGTGACCTGTGCACCTCCGCTGTGGGACTGGCTACTAGAATGTCGTCAAGATAGACAAACAAAAAAGGCATTTCACTTAACACGTGAGTCCATAAGCCGCTGAAACGTCTGTGCAGCACCTTTCAGTCCGAACGGCATCCTCAGAAACTCAAATAATCCAAACAGAGTAATCACCGCTGTCTTGGGCACATCTTGAGGATGAACTGGGACCTGGTGATAACCTCTCACCAGATCTACTTTTGAAAAAACAACAGCACCCGCCAAATGCACAGAAAAATCCTGAATGTGCGGGACTGGGTATCTGTCATTAGTGGTGGCGTTGTTGAGGCGTCAAAAATCCCCACATGGTCGCCACCCACCGTCGGACTTAGGAACCATGTGCAAAGGGGAGGCCCAGGGGCTGTTAGAGCGGCGCACAATGCAGAGCCGCTCCATATTCGCAAACTCCTTTTTGGCTATCACGAGCTTAGCCACATCCAAACGGCGTGCCCGAGCAAAATCCGGCGGGCCCTCTGTGGTAATATAATGCTCCACCCCATGTTTAGCTACAGCAGCAGAAAATGTAGGGACAGTTAGAGCAGGAAACTCTGCTAAACGTCGCTGGTATGTATCCCCTGCTGCTAGCATGTTAGCGAGGAGCGGTCCAGCCCCCCCAAGCGTACATGGATAAGAACTAAATGATACAGCGTCAATCAGACACCTATTAGCAACATCCACTAAAAGTCTATAAGCACACAAAAAATCTGCACCAATAATGGGAACTGTAACAGAAGCAACTACGAAGTCCCAGCTGAACACATGTCCATTAAAACAAACAGAAATTAACCCGGTGCCGAAGGTGCGGATGGAGGTCCCGTTGGCCGCATCCAACGAAGGCCCCTGTCCAGGTCCCAAAGTGTCAGCAGCGGAGGCGGGAACGATGCTGCGCTGCGCCCCTGAATCCACCAGGAAACGTCTTCCTGACATGCCGTCCTCAACGAAAAGCAGCTTGTCTGATGCGCCGATGCACGAAGCTGCTAGTGTGCACCGGCTCTCTCGTTTCGCTGCTGCTGAAAGGAGCACGGCCGAATGCAGCGCCGGGCTTTCACTCCAAAACGCCGATGATAGAAGCACAGCGGGCGCTCCCTCCGCTGACGCTCCGTGACCGCCGCGACGTCCGCAGCACCCGGGTCCACCGGCTCACCTGGCAGCAGCGCGTGCACGGCGGAGTAGTGACAGGACGCCAGCCAGAGTTTATCTGCTTCTTCCGCCAAACCCCGGTAATCCTCACTGTTCACGAGCTCCGAGGAGGCCAAGGCGGTGCGCACGGGAGGCGGGAGCTGGCGCAGGAACAGGTGGGTGAATAGAAAAGATGCATCACCGGGTCCCAGCAAGGTTAACATGTTCTTCATAAGTTCTGAAGGTTTACTGTCACCTAAACCTGACATCGACAGCAGGCGATCGGCTCGCTCCATGTCAGACAGCTGGTACAAACGTAGGAACTGCGTCTTCAGCGCTTCATACTTGTTGCCATGCGGCGGGGCACGGAGCAGTCCCATCAGCCTGCGAGTAGTGGCAGAATCCAACACCGAAACAACGTGAAAATACTTCGTGTCATCAGCCGTGATGCTTCGTAACTGGAACTGCGCCTCAACATGATGGAACCAGGGCTCTGGGTCGTGTTGCCAAAACTCCGGGAGCTTAATAATAGCCGCAAAAATAGCTGTCGCAGACGGGACAGCGGCCGCGGAAGAGCTCCCAACTGACATAATTCCAACGTCAGGGTCACCAATGTAGAAGTTCAAATAATCAGTTTGTGTCTCTTCTTTATTTGCTTCCATCAAAATCACCCCCACCTGTGCAACAAGAATCCATTTAAATACCCTCACCCCTCTACTACTTCCTTCACCCTTTCACAATAAGACACCTTTTGTGTGTGAGGCATAATAATACATATATACATAATGCAGGTTCGCCATAATATACCTATAAAAGTCCTGGTTCTCCAGGGCAAAGGATTCGTTTAACATATCAAAGCTTTTCATTTGATTCTCTTTTACGACCTGGTAAAAAACGTTTATGCCTTTCGTTTTTCAAATCTTAAATCTCAGATTGGTGCAGTTTTGCTTGAAGCTTCGGTCATAAACCCATAGGTCCTCAACTTCCTCCAAGTTTGTCATCTGCCAGTAAGGCCTGCACAGGAACCCCTGGCACAACATTGCACTCAATATTTTTTCACTCTGGCCTCATCAGTACAGCAGTGCTCTGATCTGAGCTGAAACAGTGTTTTTTCAGACGAGGTAGGCCCCAACCATATTTTTCTTTTGGTAGTTGTAGGGTCTTAAATCGAATACAGGATCTTTTACCATGCCATCTGGAGATTACTTTATTCCATTTACCAAACAGCCGGTTGGGGATAGGAATTGGTAGACAAGACATTCATTTTGATTGATTCAATCCTTTGGCTCGGACCAGGCATGTCCAAACTACAGCCCGGGGGCCAAATAGGGCCCTCATACCAATTTATGTTAGCCTTCGGGCTTCCTGCTAAGTTGGTCCAAAGAACCAAAATTTGTACTTTTGACTGTAAAATTTGAAAAATTCAAGCATTTTGATGTCATACCAACCTAATAGTAATGTTCCAAGTCTTATTAAAGGTCAAATGCAAAATTTTGAATCATTAACTTGTCATTAACTTGTCACAAATTCAACATTGTTGGGTTGTTTTAGGCTCCGTGTAAGTTTCAAAATGTGGCCCTCTGTGAAAAAAGTTTGGACACTCCTGGCTTAGGGTCTTGTCCATAATGGCTAAACCAGACCATTATATATCTATAAAAGTCAACAACGCCACCTGGGAGTTGTCCCAGGACCAGCTAAATATAAGGCACGTAGGTTTGTTGTTGATAGGCAGAGACTTGAAGTTAGCAAAAATACATGTTTATTTATACATGGTCAGTAAGTCAATTTCTGGATGGACATTACAGTTGGCATAAGTTAAGCACAATTCATTGTAGACGCTCATGTCATTCACAAACAGTTCAGAAATCAGATGATTGCACTGGACCGGAACAGTGTAAAAGAACGATCAGGCAAAGCAAGGCAAGGCAAGGCAACGACAGTGTACACGAGCAAACAATTACACGCCCGATAGCCGGCGTAACGGGCGGCACACCGCGAGCACGTCGCAGCAGAAAGTGCAGGCCCATGGCACCAAGCACTAAATTAAACACTTACAATCAGCGCTACAAATAACGCTAATGCTCTCACATGTCTGAATGTTGAATACCACCTTAGAGTGGCGTGAGCGGCGTAAACACCGGGAGACCGGAAGTCAGAGCGAGAGGTCAGAGGTCAAAAGGCAGGAAAGGAAGCGCTTTTAAGACTGTAGCAAGTCTGATCAGTGGTAGAGCCGCCTGCAGGCTATACTGCTACACTAAGATATGATAGAAGGGTCCATTTTTCAAGGTCTTTCTTTATAGAGGAGAAGAGGGGAGTACAGTTTTTTTGATGTGTCTTTGTGGAGGATCACACCAAACTATTTGAAGGATTCTGTTTGCCATTGAATGGGAGTTGCCAGTAGGATAACATTTCAGTTTTTTGGACGTTCAGTTTCTATTCAGACATTGGGCCAAAATCATCAAAGAAATGCATCACTTTAGGTATAGAAATCTCTGGCTTGGTCAAAAATAGTCCCGTAAATTGTATCACCGTTAATTGTTTCTGACCGATATATTGGGCCAATGGTTCCAAATACAACACAAACAGGAGGGGGGACGGAGCACAACCCTGCCTTACCCCTCTTTCCAAACTCAGTGGGTCTGTCAAGTAGCCATTCATTTTTATTCTTGATGTTGGACCATCATAAAGAGCCTTAATGTTTTTTATGATTAGATCATACATTTGAAAGTATGATGAAGTAAGGCCATCTTAAGGTCAAAAGATTTTTCAGCATCTAAACTTGTTCCAGCCTTGTTTTATTGATTTTGTATATAGTTAATTATGTGTGTAGAGGTTGTCTTATCTTGTTTTTAATTTCTGTCTGATCATTATGAGTTCAATTTGGGAGTATTTTTTACATTCTTTTGGACATGATTGAGGTATCACAGGTCTTGTGAAGTGCTGTTAGGATATGTCGGTGTAATCCCTCATTCGTCCAGGCGTGTTCCATAGTAGAAAAAAGCTTCAGTTGTAGTCATCTGGACTCAGTTTGAAAAATAGACGTTTCGACTCTCATCCAAGAGTCATTGTCAATAAAATAATTTAGATTGAGAACTCCGATATTAATACTGTTCTGTGGTAAGACCCACCCATTGGGAGGAGCCTTCCTGAAGTAGAAAGAGTTGTTTGTTTCAACAGAAACTCCCCCCTTGTATCTACCGAGCTAGCCTATTCAGAATCTTAATGGACTATTTGAATCCTCTTTGTCTTTGTGAGACCCTGGCTCAACCACCCTGAGTACCTGATTAGCATCCGAATGTCCTTGTCCTGGTCCTCTACCTTTCCAGGGGTTCAGTAACCCATTATAAATAACAGGAAGATTAAACCTTAGCCCTCCATTTCTGTTTAAAGAAGGTCTTTCTTTTTTAACAAAAATAGCTTCCTTGACTCCTCTTTCAAACCATCTTTTCTCCCTGCTTAAAACCTTCACCTCACCGTCTTCAAACGAGTGATTAGAGGCTTCAAGATGGAGATGCACGGCACTCTGAGGTCCTGAACTTGTATTTCTTCTGTGCTGATAAAGCCTCTTGTGTAGAGGCTGTTTTGTCTCACCTATGTACCGTTCTTTACAGCTTTCTTCACTGCATTGGATCGAATAAACTACATTGCTCTGTTTTTGAGTCGGCAACTTGTCCTTAGGATGAACCAGTTTTTGTCTTAAAGTGTTTCCTGGTTTAAAATAAACAGGGACTTCGTGTTGTCTAAAAATTCTCTGCAGTTTTTTCCGACAGGCCAGACACATAAGGGATAGAAACACCCTTCCTTCTCTGTTCAGTTTCCCTTTTGTCCTGCTTCTTGGTTCTCTTCACTCTGTTGAGAGCCCAAGCGGGGTAACCACAGGCTGAGAGGGCATTTCGGACATGTTTTTCCTCTTTCTTCTTGCCCTCTGAGCTGGTGGGCACACCTTGAGCTCTGTGTTGTAAGGTTCTGATCACACCCAGCTTGTGCTGTAGTGGGTGGTTGGAACCAAAGAGCAGATACTGGTCCGTGTGTGTAGGTTTCCTATATACTTCTATTTGGAGTTTCCCGTCCTCTCCTCTGATCGTGGAACAATCAAGAAAGGCCAAGCGATTCTCCTTAGCGTCTTCTCTTGTAAACCTGATATGTGGGTCCACAGCATTGATGTGATCAGAGAAGGTTTCCAGCTCTTGTTTCTTAATTGTTACAAAAGTATCATCGACATAGCGGAGCCACAGTTTTGGGGCTATGCCTGAGAATGAGGACAGTGCCTTCTTCTCAAAGTGCTCCATGTACAGGTTGGCCACTATGGGAGAGACGGGCGAGCCCATGGCACAGCCATGAATCTGTCTGTAAAATTGTCCCCGGAATTGAAAGTAAGTGGTGTTCAGACAGATGTCCAACAGTTTACATATGTGTTCAGGTGTCAGTTTGGTCCTTTCCTGTAGGGTGGTGTCTTCCTGCAGTCTGATCCTCACTGCTGCTACTGCATCAGAGGTCAGGATGCAGGTGAACAGGGACACAACATCATATGAAACCATGAGGTCATCTGGGTCCAGTTGGAGATGTTTCACTTTATCCACAAAGTTGTGCGTGTTTTCCACATGATGTTCCGAATTCCCCACAAGCGGAGCCAATATAGTTGTTAAATGCTTGGCCACATTGTAAGTGATGGAATCTGTGCTGCACACTATGGGTCTGAGTGGAACCTCCTTTTTGTGTATTTTTGGAAGGCCATAAATGCATGTATTACAGACTGTATCCTGGTGAAGCCATGCCTTGCAGTGAAGAAAGCTGTAAAGAACGGTACATAGGTGAGACAAAACAGCCTCTACACAAGAGGCTTTATCAGCACAGAAGAAATACAAGTTCAGGACCTCAGAGTGCCGTGCATCTCCATCTTGAAGCCTCTAATCACTCGTTTGAAGACGGTGAGGTGAAGGTTTTAAGCAGGGAGAAAAGATGGTTTGAAAGAGGAGTCAAGGAAGCTATTTTTGTTAAAAAAGAAAGACCTTCTTTAAACAGAAATGGAGGGCTAAGGTTTAATCTTCCTGTTATTTATAATGGGTTACTGAACCCCTGGAAAGGTAGAGGACCAGGACCAGGACATTTAGATGCTAATCAGGTACTCAGGATGGTTGAGCCAGGGTCTCACAAAGACAAAGAGGATTCTAATAGTCCATTAAGATTCTGAATAGGCTCGGTAGATACAAGGGGGGAGTTTCTGTTGAAACAAACAACTCTTTCTACTTCAGGAAGGTTCCTCCCAATGGGTGGGTCTTACCACAGAACAGTATTAATATCGAAGTTCTCGATCTAAATTCTTTTATTGACAATGACTCTTGGATGAGAGTCGAAACGTCTATTTTTCAAACTGAGTCCAGATGACTACAACTGAAGCTTTTTTTCTACTATGCTGTTAGGATAGTAAAAAAGTACAGAAGAAAAGATTAGAGGATTAGAAAAATGTAAAACAATAAATCTTTTGATGAAGGATTCTCAAGAAATTACATTTTGAAGATTTTCACCCACATTTTGAGATCTTTGCAAAGCACAGTATTGCAAATTGTGGAAGTAAAGGGCAGTTAAGACATGAAAATTGATCATGTCTTAACTTATTCTATGGGACACTTGTAAATATTCTCAAACGTTTTTACTGGATTTAGTTCAGAGGAGTTACATACCTCCTGAAGCCCATCTACCACATCAAGGGACCAATCACAGACTTTTTTTAAATTATTTTTCTTTCCTTTTCTTTCACTTTGAGGACATGTGAAATGGATTCCTCAGTAAAAGAGGAGACAGCTAGAGGCCGAAAGGTCAAAAGAACTTTTGTCTATTGCAACAACCTTATTGGTCTTATTGCCCATCTCCGCCAACTCAGAGGTTTCCATCCCCTGACCAGATGCTTTGTTAAGGTTGGCATTGATGGCGGAGGCTCATTCCTCAAGGTTTGTCTCCTCAAGACGATGAGTTATCCAGCCCAGCTTGCCAAAAGGCTCAGTGGTCCTATGCAGCAGGGGCTCTGACAAGTTCAAAGACTCAGGGCTCTGTAAGCTCATGATTGTGGCCATGGTTGAGGAGGCTAGTGAGAGCTACAGTCATCTCAACTGTCTGTTGGCTCTTATTGAACTGAACACAGCCTTGAGATCAGAAGACACCAGTTACTCTGCTTGGACATATCCATGCCCCTGGTGTGAGCTGCCCAAATCAGACTTTGCCAGACCAGACCTTCTGCTTGATGGTGGCGGACTGCAACCTCTTGGCTCCATCAGAGCGCTTGGGGCATGAATGAAGCTGCAGCAGCTAATCACAGGGGCAAGAACAAGCTAAGTTTGGCTCATTTTTTCTAGCTCTGAGCAAACGCCCCTCTGTGATCTTGAGGATGACTCTGCTTTAGGTATCAAGGATATGGTGGCTTCCTTCAAACTTGGGGGGATCTGAGCTTTTTTTTCCTGGGGGCGCATATACGTCTATCAATGTTAACACACTTGCATCAATAGTTCTTTTGACCAGTACAAACCGTCTTTATCTTTGTGTTCAAAAGTCTGTTCAAACGCTATTCTGGTTGTATCAGTATAGCCACTCTTTTGTTTGCCCCCAGTATGAGTTTTTAAATAACCTTGTTAGTTTTTTATGTTCCAGATCATTTACGTGGGTCTCTTGTAGGAATACAATATCTATTTTTTTCTTTTTCTTTTATCTTTTATCTTTGTAAGTATCTTTGAATTTGTTCTTTCTATTCTGCTCTTGTTACTATAATCCACGGTCAAGCCCAACACAAAAACATAAAGATTACTTGAATATAACGTAATAAAACTAAGAAACTGTAGAAAAAAAAAAAGTTCTTTCTCAAAACCTGCAAAAAGCTCATAGACTGTTCCAAAAATGGATCAGGGGATGGAGGGAAAATCATTTTGAATAGAAAACAAGGCCCTCCGGTTAGAACCTTTTCAGTATTCACAGAGTATTCACAAAACAAAAGTGGGAACACATTGGTTTACATTGAGGAGGACTCACATGGGTCCATTAGGGTCCAAAGGTCTAAAAAAAGGAGGAGAGTGAGATGAAGGGAAAACATGTCACTGCTCAGTAGTTATAGTTGTTATCTATAAAGGCTGATGCCTCCTCTGGTGTCGTGAACTTAATAACTGCTCGCTCTACGTTGATCCTCGGTGTTACGGGGTCGAGCAGAGCGTAGTTTATCTTCTTTCCCTTTCTCAGACGAGATTTCACTTGGTTGAAAGCTTTTGCTTTTCTTTATCGCGCTCGCTGAGTAGTCATTGAAAAAAGATACTTGAGGTTTCGCCAATCTAGGCTGGCCACGGCGAGACGTCTGGACGCCGCCAGAACGCGCTGTTTGTCACTAGTTGTGAAACTTCAGTATAATTGGTCTTAGGTGTTGGTTCGGTGCCAGCTTTGGAACCAGAGCGCGGGGTGCACGGTCAAGCTTTATCCTCCCAGCCTTTGTTGGAAGCTTTAAATGTTCAGGGATCCAGGTCTCCAGAAACTTGACCACGCAATTCTGTCCAGAAGCAGCGCTCGAAACTGAGCCGGAGCTGGAGCTTCGCCCGCGGTTAGTTGGGGAGGCAGAGTTCAGAGGTCGTACCTGTGAGCTTCGCTGCGGCAAAGTTCGCCTGGTGCTTAGTGCCGGTCCTCTTGGCGATCCTCTTGCGCATGTTTGGAATTTGTCTTTTAAAAGTACACAGTTGTGTTCTCGCACACATTCCTAGTGTGATTCAAACGGATATTTTAATTCGTTCGGAACTAAAATATCCGTTCCCCGGCAGGCTACGGCTAAATCCTTGTAAAAAATATTTGTGTTTTTTTACTTTCTAACTTCACTGCTGGAAATGAAAAGCCACGCCTTACTTGTCTCTTCTTGAATTCCTCACAGACATGTTGATGGATTTTGTTTGGAATGTGTGTGGAAGTCTCCTTTAACTTTTGCTGACTTCATGATGCGCTTGTTTTCATTGTCAATAAGAAACCGAATCAGCCCTCATGATTTAGATTGTTTCTGCGGGATCTGGACTCCAAATCCAGAATCTAGCTTTTCAAAGCCTTGTTCTCTTCCCACAGTTTCTCACGCCTCCTGCCTCCTTCTCGTCTCCTTCTCGTCTCCTCATGCCTTTAAGCCTGTCACGTCGGGCTTCAGGAGCTGCGTCATTAGCTTGATAGGGTTTGTTTTCAGTTACAGTCCGTTAGCTTCGATTGTTTAACTTCTGAACTTTTACCTTCCTATTTTAATTCTCCTCATCTTTTTGGGGTTTTGTCGGTGAAACTGAGATTTTAAAGGCAATTATTGGCAGAATGGTGTAGCAGTTAGTTACGTCTACACCATAAGTCCCTATTTTCTTTCATGATTGTTTTACAAAAATCCTAAAGGATTGACAGGATTAATTGGGTCATATCAGAATCAGAATCAGAATTAGAAAGGGGTTTATTGCCATTCGGCAACATAAAACAATGAACAATGAATAAGTCAAAAGAGAAACAATTTAAATCTACTATGGGATAAAATAACAATAAGCTATCAGATAAAAAAATAAGAATAAAAATAAGAATAAATACGTACATATGTAGTGCAGAAAGTGAACAGTGCAGCGAGTAATTCAATTATGGTTAAAGTGATAGTGTTTAAGAAGTGTTCATGAGTCCAACAGCAGAGGAAAGAACTGTTCTTGACGCAGGGCTCTGGCCTGCAGGGATGGAAGTCCGCAGCCAATCACCTGAGCAGAGCGCACAATGCGCTGTAGTCTCTGTTTGTCCCTGGTTGTGGCTCGAGCGTACCATAAGGTGATGGAGGAGGTGAGGATGGACTCAATGATGGCCGTTTAGAAGCGTGGCTTTCCTCAGCTGCCACAGGAAGTACATCCTCTGCTGGACCTTCTTGATGAGGTGACGGTGGGCTCCCACTTGTGGTCGTGAGTGATGGTGGAGCAGAGAAAGCGGAGGGAGTCCACAGTGGAGATGGGGGAGTCTGTGATGGTGAGGGGGGGCTGTGACTTTCCACAAAGTCCACGATCATCTCCACTGTTTTCTGGGCGTTGAACTACAGGTTGTTACCACTGCACCAGGACACCAGCCGCTCCACCTCCTGTAAACAGACTCATCCCTGTCGGAGATGAGCCCGATGAGGGGGGTGTTGTCCACAAACTTGATCAGTTTTACGGAGTTGTGGCTGGAGGTGCAGCAGTTTGTGTACAAGGAGAAGAGCAGAGGAGAAAGTACACAGCCCTGTGGAGTTCTTGTGCTGATAGTCCCATAGTGTCTGAGACATTCTTCCCCAGCCACATGCACTGCCTTCGATTCTTCAGGAGGTCAGTCCTGGAGCAGAGCAGGAGGTGATGTTGATGCAGAGCTGAAGTCCACAAACAGGATCCTGGAGTAGGTTCCCGGGGAGTCCAGATGCTGCAGGTGAAGTGGAGAGCCAGGTTGATGGTGTCGTCCACAGACCTGTTGACTCTGTAGGCGAACTGCAGGGGGTCCAGCAGGGGTCCAGCAGAGGGAGGTGACGGACTTGAGGTGGGGGAGGACCAGGCGTTCACATGACTTCAGATCTGACTTAAGATCCTTGGCTTCTTGATAGATTACTTGAAGCAGGCTGGGACATGGCATGACTCTATGGAGCTATATTGACAAGAAACACATTTAAGCGACATAGAACATCCAAACAAAATCTTACTATTCATTATACGGAGGCAAACACAAGAGGGGAGTAGCAATATTCATTTCAAACTAACTTTTGAGCCAAGTTTCGAATGTAAAGACAAAGTTGGCAGATGTGTACTGACCTAAAGAAACTATGAATTGAAAGGTTTTAACTCTATACTAATATCATAGACCTTATTGCAATCCATGGGGGAACCCTAATCTGTGTTGGTGATTGGAATTCTTTCAACCGTGTAGGTTGAATGGGTGTGTTTTACTTGAGGGGCATTGGTGGAGCAATAAAAAATAAATTCTGTAAATAAATGTAGAGGGAGAGGAACCCTAGAACACGCCAGTATACACACTTTTCTAATCCACATACAATCTAATCCAGAATAAATTATTTATTTATTTTCAATAACAACAGATCAAAAATCAGTGATGCAGCTATAGTCACATTAGAGCTAAGAGAGCACGCTCCTGTCGACATTACTGTGGATTTGAAGGAAAGATGAAAAAACACACTTTGGAGGTTCAATAAGAGCCTGTTTAATGACCCTTTGTTTAAGGGAAAAATGTCAAATGACATTAAGACGAAACATCCCCGCCCATCGTTTGGGACGCTGCCTAAGCTGTTTTGAGAGGAAAAGTTATAGCCATTGCCTGGACAAAACAGAAACAAAGAAAAATGTGCAAGTGCTAGAATAAATAAAAAATATTAGAGGAGAAATTAATGAAACCAAAACCAAACAAAGGTATTATGAAAGTGGGTAAACCTTTACTAAATGGTTACTACCTGTCGTAGTGTTTCATTTTAGCACTATAACTATAAAACGGGGCACCAGAGTATGAACTCAAAAAGACTAAATATACATTCCAAATTTGTGGCTCGTTAAGTCTGAGGTCTCGTTAAGGAAGGTACCGATTTAGTACGAGTAATTCATAAAATTACAATAATCAGAATTCTTTTCATCAAGTAATTGAATAAGCAATGTTCAAAACAGCATGAAAAGAAGAAAAAAGTCAAGCTAATAAGCTATAGCACGTCAAACTTTTAAAAGGGTTTTCAACTGTATGACGAATGTGGAAAAGACAATAAGGGAAGTTTGAATTGGGATTTAACTTGATTATTGACTAGTTTACTGCTCGGAACAGTAACGAGGCTCTTACAAGCTGATATCGTCTTACTGTGAGTTTATGCTGCTGCTCCTTTTTTGGAATGGCAAATCCGCAGAACCGAGCTGCTCTGGAAAACTGTTGATTCGTCTCAGTTGAGTACCAGCATGAACTGTTTGGTTTGTGTTTGAATGTGCTGAAGCAGCCAAGGTCCGCTGATGATGAAAGGACCAGTGATAAAGGCTCAAGCCGATGCTCCCCGTTCCTTCTCCGGAAGATCGGGTTCCGGACTCATAGTTTAACTGGATTATCTCAACTGGAGAGGAGTCTAATGTCATTAGTCTTTTATCAAAAATCTTGTTTACGGATGAATACAAATGTTTAAGTTTAATTAAAAGGGTAAAAAGTGGTGCCACATGCTGGTTAGGTGTCACAATTGAGGCAGGGGAGTGTTTGCTGGTCCATGAGACAAGGGATCTGATTAGATCATTTCTTGTTCTTGTCTTTTGAAATAACGTGTGATGTTTTGCTGCTGCATCGGCGAGTCCTATGAGTCCTATGAGTCCTATGAGTCCTATGAGTCCTTTGAGTCTTATGAGTCATATGAGTCCTATGAGTCCTATGAGTCTTATGAGTCCTATGAGTCCTATGAGTCCTATGAGTCCTATGAGTCCTTTGAGTCTTATGAGTCATATGAGTCCTATGAGTCCTATGAGTCCTATGAGTCCTATGAGTCCTATGAGTCCTTTGAGTCTTATGAGTCATATGAGTCCTATGAGTCCTATGAGTCTTATGAGTCCTATGAGTCCTATGAGTCTTATGAGTCCTATGAGTCCTATGAGTCCTATGAGTCCTATCAGTCCTATGAGTCCTATGAGTCCTATTAGTCCTATTAGTCCTATGAGTCCTATGAGTCCTATGAGTTCTATTAATCCTGAGTCCTATTAGTCCTATGAGTCCTATGAGTCCTATGAGTCCTATGAGTCTTATGAGTCCCATGAGTCTTATGAGTCCTATGAGTCCTTTGAGTCTTATGAGTCCTATGAGTCCTATGAGTCCTATGAGTCCTATGAGTCCTATCAGTCCTATGAGTCCTATGAGTCCTATTAGTCCTACGAGTCCTATGAGTCCTATGAATCCTATTAGTCCTACGAGTCCTTTGAGTCCTATGAGTCCTATGAGTCCTATGAGTCCTATGAGTCTTATGAGTCCTATGAGTCTTATGAGTCCTATGAGTCCTATGAGTCTGATGAGTCCTATGAGTCCTATGAGTCCTATGAGTCTTATGAGTCCTATGAGTCCTATGAGTCCTTTGAGTCCAATGAGTCCTATGAGTCCTATGAGTCCTATGAGTCCTATGAGTCCTATGAGTCTTATGAGTCCTATGAGTCCTATGAGTCCTATGAGTCCTTTGAGGCTCACGGGACTTTGGGGAACGTGACTATGGGATGATACTACTGACTGAAAGTTGAAACTGGGAACAGGTCACAATCGAATTGAAAACGGCTCTTGATCCTCGTTCAAACGAACGTGATCGCTGATTGTCTCGGTGGTCAGAGGCATTAAGCGAGCTTAAACGAGTGGAAACGATGAGAGTGATCGTGCCTCACCTCTGGAACAAGACCTATCAAAGGAGGATTCCAAACAAACCAGGAACTTGCTTTTGCCAAGCCACCCAGAAGAAAGTGATGCTTTCACAAATGAAAACCAGGAAATGTTTCACAACATCTCAAACATGTTAAAAAGCTATTCTAGATGGGTTGAAGACAGATATCTCAGACTGTGGAGTTCACTAATATCACCGTGGATGAAACTAAAATAGAACCAAATGCTTTTATAGATGAAGTGAAGATGCTGCCTTATCAAATGAGAATCAAAGGCTTAAAACTGCAACATTGGATCTACAGTGCAGACGCAGCCGGCTCTTTATGGGAATACAAGAACAATCCAGTGACACTTGTTCAATCCTAACAGCTGAAGAGGAGGTGAAAACCATCCAGAGGGTGTGGGCACGTCGCTTGGGGCATCGTAAATGCACAGGTAAATTCAGACTGATCGTGGTCAATTTCTCAAGCTCCAAACATGTTGACCGATTGTTTTCACTCAGTAATCGGTTAAAAGACACTCCATTAATAAGTAAGCAGTGTCCAAGCAAAGTGGTCTCATGAAAACAATTAAACAAAAAGGGAAAGAGTTTGCCTTGTTGTCAATGAACTGTTTAAATGGCGAGTTATACAGTCTCCAGCCCCCGGCATCACCATTACCCACAGCAAAGTGTTGGAGGATATTCAAAGAAATAAATATGAAGATCTTGGGAATCAAATCCTTATTTTTGCATTTCCCCACACAGGACTAGTTTACATATAGGTGGATATATATATTTTTTATACATCGCAGATGCGCGCTCCGTGTATCTTCGCGTTTTGCCACGTCTAGACTCACTTCCTCATTAGACTCATTTCTCTGTGAATATGAGTCTGATTGTAATAAAACACAGCGTTTTGAAGCTTAAAATAAAGAAAAGACGATGTGTCCCTTGGACAGTGCTTCTCCTAATGTCTTCTTCTACAGTGGGTCAAATGCTTGCTGCTATATTGCCCCCGCGGCCATTTACCAGTAAAAATCTATCAATTAGAAGGACCATTATAATGACAATAGGGTTTAAATCGTTGGGAAAAAAGTAGCGGCTTAAAGTCTGAAAAGTCCCGGAATCGCTTTTGCCTCAGCAAAAAAGAAACAAAAGCGGGAAAAATGAATAAACAGACAGAACAAATTAAAACTTTTGGAAGCTAAACATGCAGAAAATGGGAATCCTCAAATGTTACAGGAAATTGAAGAGAAAAGAGGCAAGATTAATGTCCTGGCCTCGCAAGAAATGATTTTAAGATATTTTTACCAAACAAAAACTATTCAAGTGGTTCTAAATTCTCTTAAGTTATTATCTTAAAGCTTAGAAGAACTATTTTTACATACGAGCCAACCAGCATAATGTAATTCTAACTTGGGACGTCCCAATCAGGATCAGGTTTTTTTGGCCCCGATCCGTTTCCGAGTCATGTGATTTTGAGTATCTGCCGATACCGAGTCCCGATCCGATACTTTCATAAACAGGTTGTCCCCAGTTTTTATTTTATTTCTTAACACTTTAACAGTGAAACCTTTCTTTGAGGTAGCACCCCCGCGTCTGTGCTCCGCCCCCCCGCGTCTGTGCTCCGCACCCCCGCGTCTGTGCTCCGCCCCCCGTGTCTGTGCTCCGCCCCCCCGTGTCTGTGCTCCGCACCCCCGCGTCTGTGCTGCGCCCCCCGTGTCTGTGCTCCGCCCCCCCGCGTCTGTGCTCCGCACCCCCGCGTCTGTGCTCCGCCCCCCGTGTCTGTGCTCCGCCCCCCGTGTCTGTGCTCCGCCCTTCCGTGTCTGTCCTCCGCCCCCCGTGTCTGTGCTCCGCCCCACGTGTCTGTGCTCCGCCCCCCGTGTCTGTGCTCCGCCCCCCCGTGTCTGTGCTCCGCCCCCCGTGTCTTTGCTCCGCCCCCCGTGTCTGTGCTCCGCACCCCCGTGTCTGTGCTCCGCCCCCCGTGTCTGTGCTCCGCCCCCCCGTGTGTGTGCTCCGCCCCCCCGTGTCTGTGCTCCGCCCCCCGTGTCTGTGCTCCGCCCCCCCGTGTCTGTGCTCCATCCCCCGTGTCTGTGCTCCGCCCCCCGTGTCTGTGCTCCACCCCCCCGTGTCTGTGCTCCACCCCCCGTGTCTGTGCTCTGGAATGGTGACGACGCCCTCGCCCAAACCACACCCCCGTCTCACCCAGGGCTTTCTTCATATTAGCAGCGTTTGTCGCGCGAAATGACATGGACCTGTTGCTTGTCGATGCCACAGTTATTAAGCATTTTTCCTTCATCTGTGACGCTCTGCTGTGACATTCAGGATCGCACGCCGCAAAACAAAACTAAAGTTTACTGCTGTAAAGTGTGGGCTTTACGGCAGTAAAATGTGGCGATCCATTCATGCATTTTACGGAAGTGAGAAATGTATAGCGCTGATTAAACTAATTTGAGTAAAATTTATATCCGATCAGTGATCGGGGGGCGACGCCCGTTTTCGATCGAGTCTGAAACCACGTGATCAGGTCCGATTTCTCATCACGTGATCGCATCGGGAAATCCCTAATTATAACCAACTCCAATCATCTTTTACTAAAACCCTTCATTAAAATACCACAAAACAAAGAAGAAACACAATCTTTTCTAGATGATCTTATTCATGTTCTATTCCATTGTTGCTCTGTTTTTGTCGTTCTATGTTGTAATCATAATTTGTTTTAAAAAAGGAAAATGACAAATTTGACAGCTCCTCTCAAATGTTCATACAGTATATACATACAGATACATACATGTACATACAGACAGACATGTACATACAGACATGTACATACATGTACAGACATACATGTACAGACATGTACATACATGTACATACAGACATGTACATACATGTACAGACATACATGTACAGACATGTACATACATGTACAGACAGACATGTACATACATACAGACATGTACATACAGACAGACATGTACATACAGACATGTACATACATGTACATACAGACATGTACAGACATGTACATACATGTACAGACATACATGTACAGACATGTACATACATGTACAGACAGACATGTACATACATACAGACATGTACATACAGACAGACATGTACATACAGACATGTACATACATGTACATACAGACATGTACAGACATGTACATACATACAGACATGTACATACAGACAGACATGTACATACATACAGACATGTACATACAGACAGACATGTACATACATGTACATACAGACATGTACAGACAGACATGTACATACATACAGACATGTACATACATACAGACATGTACATACAGACATGTACATACATGTACATACATGTACAGACATGTACATACAGACATGTACATACAGACATGTACAGACATGTACATACAGACATGTACATACATGTACAGACATGTACATACAGACATGTACAGACATGTACAGACAGACATGTACATACATGTACAGACATGTACAGACAGACATGTACATACATGTACAGACAGACATGTACATACAGATACAGACATGTACATACATACTGACATGTACATACAGATACAGACATGTACATACATACTGACATGTACATACAGATACAGACATGTACATACATACAGACATGTACATACATACAGACATGTACATACAGATACAGACATGTACATACATACAGACATGTACATACAGATACAGACATGTACATACATACAGACATGTACATACAGATACATAGAACATCTTGAGATACCAAAACAATTGTCTTATGGCCCCGCCCTAAACCACAAAGGGCGTCAGCCATTTTGGTTCAAACTTGAACCGCTCAAAATCCTTGTATTTTAATAAAATTCTCAGAGGGTTTTTATGGTCACCAAACTAAGGCAGTAACTTGTTCCATCGTGTGTGGACAGTCCTAATGGGGATTTGTGTATTTTGATGAGCTGGACATAACAATGTGTCAATTAAACATCTATCTTTAAAAATGCCCCTACAATGTTAAATTGGGACAAAAACAAGTTTGTCGTGAACAAATGAAATTTGGTACAAACTCTCATTTTGTGATTATGAACAAAAAAGCAAACGTAGACCACAAACATCTCCACTCACATTTGCTTGGCCATGCCTTAAAAAGGTAAAGGGGAAGTAAAAAATGTAGTTTGTTGTAATCCAATGAAATGTGGTACATGTATTGTCTATCTTCAACATGAAGGCAGCCATTTTGAATCAACATGTGCAGATCCACCCCCAGGATTTGAACTTGTCCTTTTCATCTGATGGACACAGACACATCAGCATCAGGACACATCTCAGGTTGTGTTCACCAAACACCATTTTTGAAAACACTTATCCTTGTAAACCTGTTGAACATGAGACCCAATGAGACGTTTGTATATTTTGATGAATTGTACATATTGATATGTGAACTTATTAAATGTATTTAATTGATTATTATTAAATCTATCTTTAAAAATGGCTCACCAGCGCCCCCTGCACAGTTATATTGAAAAACAAGGATCTGCAGTGAGTGCAAGGGCCTTTTATCACTTGCAGTTTTGATGTTCTGTTTTTGCCGTCTCACTGGAGGACTCGAGTCGAGACAGACGAGACAGACGAGACAGAGCACATGGGGACAGTTTTTTGTATTATATTGTGCAGATAATAAACTGCTGTCACAACAAACTCACCGGCTTCTGCGGGTCATTGACATAAATGAGGAGGAAAGACACAGCGGTCACACTAACATGGTCCAAACACAAGCATCACATGAAGAGAAGGGAAAGACATTCAGAAAAAGCTGAGGATGAACCGGAAGAAGTTTCTTGTTTTCTTTGTCTTTAGAAATTTCTCTCAAAACCATTAACTTAAAATGACTAAACATCTTTTTGTTAATCAGCCTCATGATCAGAAAGTATAGAATATAGTGCACCATATCTGTGCGTGTGGTGTGGACATGTCTCGTGTCCTGATCATTGGACAGACTCTTGGACTGATTTATGCTTCTGCTGCTTCACTTCTGACGATATGAATGAATATTTAACGAGCTGACGGCGACTTATTGATTTGCATGAACAGTGTTTTTTCAGAGCAGCTTTTATGAACGACATCAGAGTCTGAAGTGTGTGAGCTGACAGAGCATGTCTTCTGTCCCTGTGTCTGTCCTCGCTGACCTGTCTCTTGTCTCTTCTCTGACCTGTCTCTTGTCTCTTCTCTGACATGTTTCTTGTCTCTTCTCTGACTTGTCTCTTGTCCTTTCTCTGACCTGTCTCTTGACTCCTCTGTCTCTTGTAACCTCTCTATGTCTTGTCTCCTCTCTGTCTCTTGTTCCATCTCTGACCTGTCTCTTGTCTCCTCACTGACTTGTCTCTTTCCTCCTCTCAGGTCCGTCTCTTGTCTCCTCTCTGATCTGTCTCTCTCTTGTGTCCACAGTTGTATGAGCTTGACACCGATGAGAAGCGCAAAGAGTTTCTGGATGATCTGTTTGGATTCATGCAGAAGAGAGGTACACACACACACACACACACACACAAACACACACGCACACACACACAGACACACATACACACACACACACACACACACACATACACACACACAGACACACATATGCACACACACACACACACACAAACACGCACACGCACGCACACGCACACAAACACACACACACACACACGCACACACACACACACACACACACACAGACCCACACACTCTCAAAACGCCACATCAAATACTCAAAACGCAAGATATGTACGGCCATCAATGCTCAGGAAGCGCCACAATTAAGCACCTGCACTTCGCAAATCAAAGGAGGATGTGCAAAGGCCGCCTCCCCCAAGAGCCCCGGCACACCCACAACAGCAAAGAGATGAGGTTCCCCAGAGCACCCGTTTAAGAGCAACCGCACAGAGCACTGCACAATACCACACCTCAATCCGAATGGAGAACCGTCACCTAAAGCTGCCTCTGTCGAGAGCGTCAGACTGGGAAGGAAAGTTCGAGTTTTTGAGTGAGTGACTGACCCTACGGCACCGACCAACAGATACGGATGTACAAACTTGGAGGAGGATGAATAGAATTTAAGCCAGGCAAACATCCTCCACTGACACGTTACGTAGAGCGCTGATGAGCCAACACACTGTGTGTGGACTGGGCCAGCGATGCTGTTGGCTCTACCAGACGCTGAGAAGAACAGGGCAGGAGGGCAAGAGCAGGGTGCAAGAGGGTGCAGGGTGCAAGAGGGTGCAGGGTGCAAGAGGGTGCAGGGTGCAAGAGGGTGCAGGGTGCAAGAGGGTGCAAGGTGCAAGAGGGTGCAGGGTGCAAGAGGGTGCAGGGTGCAAGAGGGTGCAGGGTGCAAGAGGGTGCAGGGTGCAAGAGGGTGCAGGGTGCAAGAGGGTGCAGGGTGCAAGAGGGTGCAAGGTGCAAGAGGGTGCAGGGTGC
Source organism: Eucyclogobius newberryi (assembly GCF_026437365.1). Lineage (NCBI taxonomy): Eukaryota > Metazoa > Chordata > Actinopteri > Gobiiformes > Gobiidae > Eucyclogobius > Eucyclogobius newberryi. Next base: position 39,534,673 of record NW_027316278.1, on the reverse strand, counting down.
AAGAGGGTGCAGGGTGCAAGAGGGTGCAGGGTGCAAGAGGGTGCAGGGTGCAAGAGGGTGCAGGGTGCAAGAGGGTGCAAGGTGCAAGAGGGTGCAGGGTGCAAGAGGGTGCAGGGTGCAAGAGGGTGCCTGGTGCAAGAGGGTACAGGGTGCAAGAGGGTGCAGGGTGCAAGAGGGTGCAAGAGGGTGCAGGGTGCAAGAGGGTGCAGGGTGCAAGAGGGTGCAGGGTGCAAGAGGGTACAGGGTGCAAGAGGGTGCAGGGTGCAAGAGGGTGCAGGGTGCAAGAGGGTGCAGGGTACAAGAGGATGCAGGGTGCAAGAGGGTGCAGGGTGCTTTTCTGATTCTAATCTGATTGTGATATATACGACTGAACAGCTCAGTCAGAGCAAATGAGAATCATGATGTCGAAGGAACTGTCCAAGGAGCTCAAGGAGAAAATTGGCCTCCATAATTCTTAAATGGAAGAAGTTTGGGTCGAGCAGAACCCTTCCTAGGCCTGGCCGCCCAGCCAAACTGAGCAATCGAGGGAGAAGAACTTTGGTGAGGGAGGAAAAGGCTCCGGAGATGCAGTGGGAGATGGGACAAAGTTCCACAAAGTCAAGTATGGATGCAGCCCTGCAGTGCCAGACGAAAGCCTCTTCTTAGTGCAAGACATGAAATTCTGCATAGAGTTGGCCAAAAAACACAAGACGGACTCCCAAACTATGAGAAATAAGATTTTCTGGTCTGATGAGACCAAGATTTAACTTTTTGGTTTTAATTCTAAGCGATATGTGTGGAGAAAACCAGGCACTGCTCATCACCTGCCCATTCCCAACAGTGAACCATGGTGGTGGCAGCATCAAGCCATGGGGTGTTTTTCAGCTGCAGGGACAGGACGACTGGTTGTAATTGAAGGAAAGATGAATGCGGTTAAGTGCAGAGATGTCCTCAGGACCTCAGACTGGGCCGTAGGTCCACCTTCCATCAAGACAATGACCCAAAGCACACAGCTAAAAAAACAAACGAGTGGCTTCGTAACAACTCTGTGATCATCCTTGACTGGCCCAACACGAGCCCTGACTTAAACCCAATTGAGCATCGCTGGAGAGACCTTAAAATGACCACCAACGTTCGCCATCCAACCTGACAGAACTAGGTTGGATCTCAAGGATCCCAAATCCAGGTGTGAAAAACGTCATCATATCCAAGAAGACTCATGGCTGTACCAGCTTCTCCTCAATACTTAGCAAAGGGTCTGAATATTTATGACTAGGTGATATTTCAGTTTTTCTTTCATAATACATTTTCAAAACAATCTACATTTAGTTTTTTTCCTGTCAAGATGGGGTGCTGAGCTAATTTTACAATATGTGCTGGGTCAGTTTACCAGGTGACAGTAAAAGTCAGGCATATGCTGACAGTGCTGGTGGTGCAGTGTTTAAAGGCTTTTCATAGCATTAAATATGAAAAGCGGTCCAAACTTACTCTACTTTCCTAATGCATTGACATAACAATTATTCTAACAGTGTATGTTTCTGGTTCTTGCACAATTCAGTGCTTTATAATTTGATTTATTGTTTACTGGGGCAAAACACATAAAAGAGTGTTTTTTAGCTTCTCGTTCCTATTATCTGTTTCATGATAATATACTGTAATGACTGAATTACTGTATTAAAGCTGTGAAATATGCTATTAAAATGCGCACACAGCACTAACACATGCACAACATTCACTAGTTACGGTATATATACGGTCTTCTGTTTCATATTTAAAAAAAAAAAAAATATATATATATATATATATATATATATATATATATATATACATATATCTTATTAGAAAAAACATGAACTAGATGCTTATTTAATCAGTCTTTGTCAGTCTTTTTAAAGGCACAGTCACTTTTAGCTTTGGGAAAATCTGACAATCTTGGTGGTGGTGGTCAGTGATTGTCTGTGAGCATGGGTGTGTGTGTGTGTGTGTGTCTGTGTGTGTGTGTGTGTATGTGTGTGTGTGTGTGTGTGTGTGTGCGCATGCGCGTGCGTGTGTGTGAGAGCGTGTGTGTCTGTGTGCGCGTGCGTGTGTGTGTCTTAGTAATGACATCAGGGTTTGCGGAGGTCGACAGTGCTGTGCATATGGGCAGCTCGATGAAGGATTGATTTTGGGCTTAACAGAGACATTGTCAGATGAAGCAGTCCGTGTGTGTGTGAGTGTGTGTGTGTGTGTGTGTGTGTTTGTGTGTGTGTGTGTGTGTGTGTGTGTGTATGTGTGTGTGTGTGTGTGTGTGTGTGTGTGTGTTTGTGTGTGTGTGTGTGTGTGTGTGTGTATGTGTGTGTGTGTGTGTGTGTGTATGTGTGTGTGTGTGTGTGTGTGTGTGTGTGTTTGTGTGTGTGTGTGTGTGTGTGTGTGTGTGTGAGGTCACTCCTGCTCACCTTCTTCTGCTGATCCCATCACCTGCTGGACAAACTCGCACTGCACACAACACATTTAGAACACTTGCAGAACACATTTAGAACACAGGCAGAACACATTTAGAACACAGGCAGAACACACGCAGAACACAGGCAGAACACAGGCAGAACACATTTAGAACACAGGCAGAACACACGCAGAACACAGGCAGAACACACGCAGAACACACGCAGAACACAGGCAGAACACAGGCAGAACACACGCAGAACACAGGCAGAACACACGCAGAACACAGGCAGAACACACACAGAACACAGGCAGAACACACAGGCAGAACACATGCAGAACACACGCAGAACACAGGCAGAACACACACAGAACACAGGCAGAACACACAGGCAGAACACATGCAGAACACAGGCAGAACACATTTAGAACACAGGCAGAACACACGCAGAACACAGGCAGAACACATTTAGAACACAGGCAGAACACACAGGCAGAACACAGGCAGAACACATTTAGAACACAGGCAGAACACACGCAGAACACAGGCAGAACACACGCAGAACACAGGCAGAACACAGGCAGAACACACGCAGAACACAGGCAGAACACACGCAGAACACAGGCAGAACACAGGCAGAACACACGCAGAACACAGGCAGAACACACACAGAACACAGGCAGAACACAGGCAGAACACACGCAGAACACAGGCAGAACACACACAGAACACAGGCAGAACACATTTAGAACACAGGCAGAACACATGCAGAACACAGGCAGGCATCATAACAGTGTAACATGTGATGACATCATCACAGTGTAACATGTGATGACATCATCACAGTGTAACATGTGATGACATCATCACAGTGTAACATGTGGTGATGTCATCACATCATCACAGTGTAACATGTGATGACATCATCACAGTGTAACATGTGGTGATGTCATCACATCATCACATGTTACACTGTGATGATGTCATCACATTATCACATGTTACACTGTGATGATGTGATGACATCACCACATGTTACACTGTGATGATGTCATCACATGTTACACTGTGATGATGTGATGACATCATCACAGTGTAACATGTGATCATGTGATGACATCATCACAGTGTAACATGTGGTTATGTCATCACATCATCACAGTGTAACATGTGATAATGTGATGACATCATCACAGTGTAACACATTTAGAACACAGGCAAAACACACAGGCAGAACACAGGCAGAACACACGCAGAACACAGGCAGAACACATGCAGAACACAGGCAGAACACATTTAGAACACAGGCAGAACACACGCAGAACACAGGCAGAACACAGGCAGAACACAGGAAGAACACAGGCAGAACACAGGAAGAACACAGGCAGAACACAGGCAGAACACATTTAGAACACAGGCAGAACACACGCAGAACACACGCAGAACACACGCAGAACACACAGCCAGCGTTGGTTGGTCTGATCACCTATATGACATCATCACATTATCACATGTTACACTGTGATGATGTCATCACATTATCACATGTTACACTGTGATGATGTGATGACATCATCACATGTTACACTGTGATGATGTCATCACATCATCACATGTTACACTGTGATGACATCATAACATTATCACATGTTACACTGTCATGATGTCATCACATTATCACATGTTACACTGTGATGATGTCATCACATTATCACATGTTACACTGTGATGTTGTCATCACATGTTACACTGTGATGACATCATCACAGTGTAACATGTGATGACATTGTCACAAAGTGATGACGTCGTCACAAAGGCGCTGGTACAGCTGGCAGCCCGGTGTAAACGCTCTACTCTTTTCTCACACTTTTTTCACACTTATTGTGCTTTATCTTCTATATTTAGTAAAAAAAAAATTCTATTTTACTGTACGATAGGGACACGCGCTAGAATCGTTTTTAATTCAACTATTTTTGACTTTTTTCGGCTGAATATTGAGTGTTTTTCGTCCTGTCGTCGTGATGTACGCTAGCTCTGAGCTAGCCCCCGGCCCCCCCGCGCCCTCCGGCTGCAGCTGACGTACGCCGTGCCGCGGTACACGTTTATATAAAAGAGGAACTTCACGAACAATCGGGACACGCACTGGAATCGCTTTAATTCAACTTGTTTTGACTTTGTTCGGCTGGATTGAGTGTTTTCGTGTCGTCGCGATGTGCCTCGACTCCGTGCCCCCCCGGCCCCCCCGGCCCCCCCGCGCCCCCCGGCCGGCACCGGTGCGTGTTTACACAAAGGAAGAACTCATGAAACTGCGGAGTATCGTCGTCTTAGCCGGAGATCGTCACGTTATCCAGGCGGACATTCTAAGGAAAACGCAAAGTTTGACATGGTCTATAAGAGATCTTCTACTGAGAGTGTTTTTCAAACTTCCTATAAGTGATCTGTTCTTTTCTTCTGTATCTTCCTCTGTATCTACCTGCGTTGCAACAATGAAATTTCCCCATGTGGGACAATAAAGGAATATCTTATCTTATCATGTTACACTGTGATGATGTCATCACATGTTACACTGTGATGATGTCATCACATGATCACATGTTACACTGTGATGATGTCATCACATGATCACATGTTACACTGTGATGATGTCATCACATGTTACACTGTGATGATGTCATCACATCATCACATGTTACACTGTGATGATGTCATCACATGATCACATGTCACACTGTGATGATGTCATCACATGTTACACTGTGATGATGTCATCACATGATCACATGTTACACTGTGATGATGTCATCACATGTTACACTGTGATGATGTCATCACATGATCACATGTTACACTGTGATGATGTCATCACATGTTACACTGTGATGATGTCATCACATGTTACACTGTGATGATGTCATCACATCATCACATGTTACACGGTGATGATGTCATCACCGTGTAACATGTGATGACATCATCACAGTGTAACATGTGTTGACATCATCGTGTAACATGTGATGACATCATCACAGTGTAACATGTGGTGATGTCATCACATCATCACAGTGTAACATGTGATGACATCATCACAGTGTAACATGTGATAATGTGATGACATCATCACAGTGTAACATGTGATGATGTCATCACATCATTACAGTGTAACATGTGATGACATCATCAAATCAAATCAAATCAATTTATTTTTGTAAGGCCCAAAATCACAACAACAGTTGCCTCTGAGGGCCACAGGGAGAAATGAATCAACAATGTCTGTGGTGGTGATGGAGTCAGACAATGTCTGTGGTGGCGAGGGACGATGTCCCAGTGTCCTCTGTCCTTAGACTCTCCTTCTCGGCCAGGAAAAACTACAAAAAAAACCTCTTTGGGAAAAAAGCGTAGAAACATGGAGGAGTTCCAGTGAAGGAGAGATCTCACTCTCACAGACGGACAGACGGACACGAGGGAGACTGGAGCTGGACCCACTCTTCAGGCAGATGAGGGACCGACTGAGGCGAGCTGGACCCACTCTTCAGGCAGAAGAGGGACCGTCGGAGGCGAGCTGGACCCACTCTTCAGGCAGATGAGGGACCGTCGGAGGCGAGCTGGACCCACTCTTCAGGCAGATGAGGGACCGTCGGAGGCAAGCTGGACCCACTCCTCAGGCAGATGAGGGACCGTCCACACAGGGCAGGGACCACTTCACCAGGGGAGGGGCATCTGGGTCCACAGGTCCTCAGGAGTGAGAGAAAGAAAAGAAGGCGGTGAACAATTTGCAAGTGGAATCAAAAAATAAATATTGTTTGATAGCATAAGTAGTCAGAAGAAGAAGAGGATAGTGCTCAAGCTGTCATACTTCCCCCAGCACAGTTACTCCTAGGGCAGCGTAGCTGAAGCTGTGGGTTTATGTTTCTGTTCCTAACTAGTCTGACCATAAGCGATTTCGAAGAGGAACGTTTTAAGCCTGGACTTAAATGAAGAGACTGTGTCAGCATATTTAACATGGTTCGGGAGCTGATTCCATAACACAGGAGCTTGGTAGCTAAACGCTCTGCCTCCTACAGTACTTTTAGAGACTCTTGGGACCACCAGAAGGCCGGCATTCTGAGAGCGAAGAGCTCTGTTTGGATGATATGGTTCTATAGCATCTTTGAGGTAGGATGGGGCCATGTCATTTATGGCTTTGTAGGTCAAGAGTAGAATTTTGAATTTGATTCTGGACTCGACGGGGGAGCCAGTGAAGAGACTCCAGCACCGGCGTAATGTGTTCTCTTCTTTTTGTTCCTGTTAGTAATCTTGCTGCTGCATTTTGAACCAGTTGAAAGCTTTTTATGGAGCTTTTAGGACACGCTGTGAGCAGGAGTTACAGTAGTCTAATCTAGTCGTTACAAATGCATGGATACGTTTTTCGGCATCACTTTTAGGCAGGATTCTTCTGATTTTGGCGATGTTGCGCAAATGGAAATAGGCTGTTTTACAAGCTTGATTTATATGAGCTTTAAATGAGAGCTCCTGATCAAATAAGACTCCAAGGTTTCTTACAGTAGAACTGGAGGCTACACTGACATTGTCCAGTGTGACTATCTGCTCAGATAGAGCGTCTCGTAGATGCTTAGGGCCAAGCACAATGACCTCGGTTTTTTCAGTGTTAAGAAGCAGGTAGTTTAGTGTCATCCAGGTTTTTATCTCCTTCACACAAGTACTAAGTCTGTCTACTTGATCGCTCTGATCAGGTTTCATTGATAAATACAGCTGAGTGTCATCTGCATAGCAGTGGAAGTTAATGCCATGTGACCTGATCATGTTGCCTAATGGCAGCATATAAAGAGTAAACAGAATTGGACCGAGTACCGAACCCTGTGGCACACCGTAAATTACTTTAGAGCTTGGTGAGGAGCTCTGGTTTACATTAACAAATTGGAACCTATCAGATAGATAGGATTTAAACCAGCTGAGGGCTGTTCCTCCAACACCTACATCACATTCTAACCTCTGCAGTAGAATGGTGTGGTCAATGGTGTCAAACGCTGCGCTGAGGTCCAACAGAACCAGGATTGAGACCAGTCCATCGTCAGCGGCTAATAACAAATCATTTGTGACTTTAACTAGTGCAGTTTCAGTGCTGTGGTGGGCTCTGAACCCTGACTGGAAAACTTCAAATAAGTTATTGTCCTGCAGGTGGCGACAAAGCTGTTTTACTACAACTTTTTCAAGGATTTTAGAGACGAAGGGAAGATTTGAAATAGGTCTGTAGTTTACCAATAGGTCGGGATCTAGATTAGGCTTTTTCAGAAGAGGTTTAATGACGTCATGTTTGAAGGACTGTGGAACATAGCCACTTTGGAGTGAAGTATTTATTATATTAAGAATAGGGTCTATAATTAGGGGGAGAATGTCTTTGAGGAGTCTGCTTGGAATGGGCTCTAGGACACAAGTTGAGCTTTTAGAGGACATAATGGCTGAAGTTATCTCTGCTTGATCAACAGCTGTGAACCTTTCTAAGTTTACAGGTGGATTTATATGGGACGTTAGATTTACAGCTTGGGCTAGTTCAGGGCTAATAGCGGGGGTAATTTCATCTAATTTATCTCTGATTGTTTTTATTTTATTGTTAAAAAATAGGAGGAAATCATCAGAGCTGAGTGTAGCTGGGATTGAGGGCTCTACTGCACTGTGACAGTTTGTTAGCCTAGCTACAGTGCTGAAAAGGAATTTAGTGTTACTTTTGTTGACTTCTATTAGATTTGAATAATATCTGGTTTGGGCCTTACGCAGAGCCTGCTTATAGGACAGCAGGCAACTTTTCCATGCTTTTAGGGATTCTTCGGTGTGAGAGCGACGAAATAATCCCTTTAACTTTCTAACTCTTTGTTTATGTGAACGCAGTTCTTGGTTGTACCATGGGGAGGCGCGCTTTGGCCTAATGACCTTCTGTTTTAACGGCGCGACATCATCACAGTGCAACATTAGATGATGTCATCACATCATCACATGTTACACTGTGATGATGTCATCACATGTTACACTGTGATGATGTGATGACATCATTACATGTTACACTGTGATGATGTCATCACATCATCACATGTTACACTGTGATGATGTCATCACAGTGTAACATGTGATGACATCATCACATGTTACACTGTGATGATGTCATCACATCATCACAGTGTAACATGTGATGATGTCATCACATGTTACACTGTGATGATGTGATGATGGAGTCGAACTGAGCTCATCTATAAAACTGATCCTTCAGCCTCCGACACAATAGCTGACCTGCCCCGACACAGCCATAAATAAAGGAGCGCTCGCTGGCAGCCACTTTGAGCGCGGGACAAGCCTCTTCGGAGAGATTTACGAGCCTTCGATATCCGCAGCCTGATGTATGTGTTGGTGCGATTCCCTCAAAGAGATATGGAGCCAAGCGCTTTTGTCAGCCGGGGCTCGTTAGGCTGTACATCATAATGAGGCCAGGGCTCGGGTACAGTGTGCACTGCTGAGGTCGTCACTTTGAGACAATAACATCCCCCTTCCACCTCCATCATATTGACCTGTATTAACTGCACACGGGGGATTGAAAAGATCTTAAGAGTGATGACTGACATGAATGAAGACCCAAAGAGTTGTTCTGTAAAGCCTTCTGAACACCAGATGGTTTTTGGTCCCATTTTAAGCCTGATTTGCCTCGTCACGAGTTCGGGGAGGTGCCTCTTGTGAGAGGTTATTTGTCGTGGCTCTCGTCCTGTTTGTGGGGCCAATTCAAATCTGTCACGTCGTGAGGCTCCAACATGTTACCGGAGGAACTTTACAACAGCCAATCAGAGCTCCATTTTCTAGTGGCAGCTATTTAAATGTAGAAATTATTGGGAATAACCAAGCCAGAGTTTGTGCAAACTTTTTCATTTCATCATGGAGCCAGAGTAACCAATGAATATCAACCATCCATCCATTTTTTTCCACACATTTGAGGCCGGGTCACGGGGGCAGCGGGCTAAGCATGGACTCTCAGACTTTCCTCATCCCAGACACATTCTCCAGCTTCTCCAGGGGGATCCCGAGACGCTCCCAGGTCAGCTGAGAGACATAATCCCTCCAGCGTGTCCTGGGTCTCCCTAGGGTGGCGTCCAGGAGGCATCTGGAACAGAGGCCCGAGCCACGAGCTGGTTCCTCTCAACGTGGAGTTCATCCTGTCCCATCTCTGAGGGAGCGCCCAGCCACTGTGCGGAAGAAACTCACTTCAAGCTCTTGTATCTGCGATCTTGTCCTTTCGATCATTACCCAAAGCTCATGACCATAGGTGAGGTCAGGAACGTAGATTGACCAGCAAATCAAGAGCTTTGCCTTTCAATTCAGTTCCTTCATCTTCCCCTCTGATACGACGACTGCATCACTGCAGCTGCTGGAGGATACTTGAGCTCCAGCCACTTGGGGCAAGGACCCCCCACCCACCTGGAGGGGGCAAGGACCCTCCACCCACCTGGAGGGGGCAAGCCATGGACCAAGGGTCAAGGACCACGGCCTCAGATTTGGATCTGCTGAATATGAATGTCAATTAAAGTGTATTTGTTGAGCGCAATGTTTGCAAAAAGCAACTCAGTGCTTTACAACCAGAAAAACAAATTAAAGCCGAGCTAGCGGCGATAATGGCTCACAACACCCACACAACCGCCTTCCTGCGCGACCGTCTCCCCACACGACCGCCTTCCCGCGTGCAGTGTCGGGGCGATCGCGGTTGGCGGTCGCGCTGGTGGCGAAACCTATCGTTGCCGCTTGCGGCTTTTATTATTATTATTAGGCCCGAGGGCCACAAACTGGCAAGAGGCCTATTAATCTCGTAAGGCCGTGCGAAGCACGGCTGCGAAAGTGCGCACGTAGTGCGCACGAAATCGAGCGCGAAGCGCTCGCCCACTTCCAAACACTCACTAACGCACTCCTTCACTCATGCACTCCCCGTGCATACTAATTAGTAGTAGGAAAATGGAACATTACCGTTGTAAACGGGCGAAGCCCGTGCAAAAGTGCGCACTAAACGAGCACTTTACATTGAGATGACGAGCGCGAAGCGGTCGTCATCCCCATATAAAGCACTCATTTGCGCTAAGTAGCTCACGAATACGTTCCCCATCTCTTGCATGTTCCGTGCATATAAGCATGTAATGCAAAAATTGAACATTATTACTGTATAGAGGGCCAAAAACACAAAGTGGGCGGAGCCCACTCAAAATTAACGAAAGTACCCGTCAGTGACCAGGGACCCACACCATGAGGTAGGAAAGCGCAAGCGCTTTCCGAAAATGTATAGTTTATGATATTTGAAAAATGGGAAACATTGTTTTCGCATCGGAATATTTAGGCCCGAGCCCCAGCAGGGCGGAGGGCCTGTTGCTCCCGCAACGCTGCCGAAGGCAGCGTAGCAACTGTCTGACCAAACATGCGGGCGCAAACATGCGGGCGCAGCCCGCATGTTTGCTACCCCGTCGCCCCTGGCAAGTACAGTGAACTAGCCCATGCCGAAGGCATGGATCATGCATAATTACTCCTGCTATGACAGAAATAGTCAACAATTAGTGAATGGGCGTAGCCCATTCACTAATTGTTGACAACAGCAGCGCGAAGCGCTGCATTCCTCCAAAAACCCTCCTGGCATCGTCCCGTACGCGAGAATCCATGCCGCAGGCATGGGCCATGCTTGTATCTGCTCAAATCAATGGAAGTCTATGGGGAGTGGGCGGGGCATCCCGACGGAATAGGGAGTGACGAGCGCGTAAGCGCTCGTAATGATGATTCCACCCCATGGCGGCATCGGGAAGGCTTAGAGCTTTCAAACAATGTATAATTTGTTGTTATAGTGGAAACGGCTATATTGTTTTTGCTAAAAATATTATTATTTTTATTATTTTTCTTGTTCTTCTGCTTTTTGAGCTCTAATTTGACCCCCTGAACATGCTCAAAAACTCACCAAACTTTACCCAAAATTCAAAATCGGCGAAAAATTTGTTTTTTCTGGGCCATTTTTTTTTTCGTTAAAAAATGGCGCGACAGCGCCACCGACAAAAGTCAAAATACATTGCGCCTATGGGAGACGCCCCGAGGTCAACTTTGTCGTAGAGCTACGAAATTCAGAACACGCATTCCTCTTGTGAGGACAAAAAACAAATATTATTGTGGCCACGCCCCCAGAATTACCCTATGCCCGCCATCTTCCTTTGAAAATGAAAACACGCTGAGTTAGCCATTTTGTTCACGTCAAACTTTGACGAACTCCTCCTAGGGCGTTTTGCCCACTGACTTCAAAATCGGCGTACGTCCTCTGGACAAGTGGGGCATCTAAAGTTATCCAATTTTTTGAGATATCTTTTACGGTCTGTATGCGGCGCAGCCGCAAAGTTGGACAACTTATTTTGGGATATTGCAGATCTAAAAATTGTTCCCATTTGATCAAAACAAGTCCGATTAGGACCAAATTTGAAACAGTTGTTCAACTTTCTAGTTTGGACCAGTTTATGATGACAAAATTGAAATGGGCGCGATAGCGCCCCCTACAGAGTGACCTTTAAATTAACATTGAAGGTCAAAAATTAGTTTTACCAAAATTTTCTAAACTTTACCCAAAATTCTATTTTGGCGTCGCGATCAAAAAAGCCAATCAGACAAATGCCTTAATTGTTACGGCGTAGTCGTAGCGATGACATAAACCTCCCATGTTATCCCTATGGGAAAACCGCTAAATCTCTCGAATATCCACATTTTTATGTTTTACACTTTAACGAAGTCCTCCTAGTGCGTTTTGCCCACCGACCTCAAAATCGGTGTACGTCCTCTAGACAAGTGGGGCATCTAAAGTTATCCAAATTTTAAGGATAGCTTTTACGGTCTCTGTGCGACGGAGCCGCAAACGTTTCCCAGAATTCTGACTATTTTGGCCTTCAGAGTTTTTCCAAATGACATGATATTTTGAACAAAATTCTAATTTGCCATCCTGATCACAAAAGTATGAGAGCCAAAGTCATATTTTGTACGGCGTAACCGTAGCGATGACAGAAACATCCCATGTTATCCTTATGGGAAAATCATAGAATTGCTCAAATCACCACATTTTTACGCTTCACACTTTAACGAACTCCTCCTAGGGCGATTGTCCGATCAAGTTCATATTTGGAGAATATCATCTACACAAGCGGGGCATCAAAACTTATCCATATTTTGATTCTAAGTGCTACAGTCTCTGTGTGGCGGACCCGCAAATATATGTCAGAAATGGGAAAACAGCGAAATCTCTGAAATGTTCACATTTACGCTTCACACTTTAATGAACTCCTCTGTGGGCAATAGCTCGATCAAGCTCATATTTGGGGAAAATCATCTACACAAGCGGGGCATCAAAAGTTATCCATATTTTTATTCCAAGTGCTACGGTCTCTGTGCGGCGGCGCAGCAAATTTGACTGACACTTGTGTTCATTTGCACTGGATTGGCCATGTCCAATGTGTCGCCGTCTGTCAAGTTCTTTTTTTATTCAACACACAATAAGGGCGCCATCTTTATCAAGTCGAAAGCGCAGAGTCGGAAGGCCGGCGGCCCGCGAGGGCCGTTGGATGCCGCTTGCGGCTTTAATATTCTTTCTTCTTCTTCTTCTCGGGACCAACCCCCCTATTTTTCACCCAGTGAACATTGACGAAAAGTCACAAAAATGTTCACACCTTCACATCCCAATGTAAAGTGCTCGTTTAGTGCGAACTTTTGCACGGGCTTCGCCCGTTTACAACGGTAATGTTCCATTTTCCTACAACTAATTAGTATGCACGGGGCGTGCATGAGTGGAGGAGTGCGTTAGTGAGTGTTTGGAAGTGGGCGAGCGCTTCGCGCTCGATTTCGTGCGCACTACGTGCGCACTTTCGCAGCCGTGCTTCGCACGGCCTTACGAGATTAATAGGCCTCTCGCCAGCTTGTGGCGCTCGGGCCTAAATATAGCCGCAAGCGGCAATGATCGGCCCTCGCCACGCCGCCGCCACGCCGCAAGAGGAGGGGGCGCTAACGCGCCCCAATTGTCCTTTTATTACGCCTACTGCTGAATCTGTGACGCTGTCACATCTTCTCCCCTTTGTTTTACCATCAAAAAGCTATTTTATTTTGAATTCTTGGCAAAATGTGCGGCTTTGCCGCACAGACACCGTGACTCTTTGAATGAAAATGTGGATAACTTTTGATGGTCCACCCCTGAAGATGAGTGTCACCAAATTTCAGGTTAATAGGGCTGACGCCCTGGGAGGAGTTTGTGAAAGTCTAAAGTGTAAACATGTTCTGGCCCCATTGGAATAACATGGGAGGTTTCGGTCATCGTTACGGCAACGCCATAACAATTATGACATGGGTCTCATTGACTTTTTTGATGGGGATGCTAAAATTGAGTTGTGTGTCAAATTTCATATAATTTCGCAAAACTAAACATTTAACCTCCATATAAAATCTGTAGGGGGCGCTGTGGCGCCAAATGAATTTATTTCACTTCAAGTAGGTTTAGGGCAAAGAGTTTAACAACTGATTCTAATTTGACGCAATTCGGACTTTATCTGCGCAAACGGCAGACATTTTAAATATGGGAGATTTCTGAAATTCTAGCTACAGTTTGCGGCTTCGCCGCACAGAGACCGTGAGAGGTATCAATGTAATTTGGATAACTTTTGATGTCCCACTCCTCAGTAGCATTTTCACCAAATTTCAGCTTTTTAGGGCCAACGCCCTGGGAGGAGTTCGTAAAAGTACGACGTTTGGAAAAACTCCGAAGTCATGTTTAGCCATTTTTGAAGCAATATGGCCGACATTTGGTTCGGGGGACGGCGTTGCCGTAATAATATTTTTTACTTCTCTTGTCACCATCTACCTCTGCGCCAAATTTCATGATTCTACGATCAGATTTTTTTTGGGTCATTTCCCATCTCTCAATGCATTTTTGGTACATTTGGTGGCGCTGACGCGCCAATTTTTTTTATTTTAGAAAAGGGAAATAGCCAGAATGTAACTAAAATTTCAGAAATCTCCCATATTTAAAATTTCTGCCGTTTGCGCAGATAAAGTCCGAATTGCGTCAAATTAGAATCAGTTGTTAAACTCTTTGCCCTAAACCTACTTGAAGTGAAATAAATTCATTTGGCGCCACAGCGCCCCCTACAGATTTTATATGGAGGTTAAATGTTTAGTTTTGCGAAATTATATGAAATTTGACACACAACTCAATTTTAGCATCCCCATCAAAAAAGTCAATGAGACCCATGTCATAATTGTTATGGCGTTGCCGTAACGATGACCGAAACCTCCCATGTTATTCCAATGGGGCCAGAACATGTTTACACTTTAGACTTTCACAAACTCCTCCCAGGGCGTCAGCCCTATTAACCTGAAATTTGGTGAGACTCATCTTCAGGTGTCGACCATCAAAAGTTATCCACATTTTCATTCAAAGAGTCACGGTGTCTGTGCGGCAAAGCCGCACATTTTGCCAAGAATTCAAAATAAAATTGCTTTTTGATGGTAAAACAAAGGGGAGAACATGTGACAGCGTCACAGATTCAGCAGTAGGCGTGATAAAAGGACAATTGGGGCTCGTTAGCGCCCCCTCCTCTTGCGGCGTGGCGGCGGTGTGGCGGCGGCGTGGCGAGGGCCGATCATTGCCGCTTGCGGCTATATTTATTATTATTTTTCTTGTTCTTCATCGCTTTGAGCTCTAATTTGACCCCCTGAACATGCTCAAAAACTCACCAAACTTTGCCCAAAATTCAGAATCTGCGAAAAATTTAGTTTTTTCTGGGCCATTTTTTTTTTCCATTAAAAATGGCGCGACAGCGCCACCGACAAAAGTCAAAATACATTGCGCCTATGGGAGACGCCCCGAGGTCAACTTTGTCGTAGAGCTACGAAATTCAGAACACGCATTCCTCTTGTGAGGACAAAAAACAAACATATTATTGTGGCCACGCCCCCAGACTTACCCTATGGCCGCCATCTTCCTTTGAAAATGAAAACACCCTAAGTTAGCCATTTTGTTCACGTCAAACTTTGACGAACTCCTCCTAAGGCGTTTTGCCCACTGACTTCAAAATCGTTGTACGTCCTCTGAACAAGTGGGGCATCTAAAGTTATAACAAATTTTGAGATACCTTTTACGGTCTACGTGCGGCGCAGCCACAAAGTTGGACAACTTATTTTGGGATATTGCTAATCTAAAAATTGCTCCCATTTGATCAAAACGAGTCCGATTTGGCCAAATTTGAATCAGTTGTTAAACTATCCAGTTTGGACCAGTTTAGGATGACAAAATTGAAATGGGCGCGATAGCGCCCCCTACAGAGTGACCTTTGAATTAACATTGAAGGTCAAAAATTAGTTTTACCAAAACGTTCTAAACTTTACCCAAAATTCTATTTGGCCATCCCGATCAAAAAAGCCAATGAGACAAATGCCTTAATTTTTACGGCGTAGTCTTAGCGATGACAGAAACCTCCCATGTTATCCCTATGGGAAAACCGCAAAATCTCTCAAATTGCCACATTTTTATGTTTTACACTTTAACAAACTCCTCCTAGTGCGTTTTGCCCACCGACTTCTAAATCGGTGTACGTCCTCTAGACAAGTGGGGCATCTAAAGTTATCCAAATTTTAAGGATAACTTTTACGGTTTCTGTGCGACGGAGCCGCAAACGTTTCCCAGAATTCTGACTATTTGGCCTTCAGAGTGGCCTATAAACAATAGAGTTTTTCCAAATGACATGACATTTTGCACACAATTCTCATTTGCCATCCCCAAAATAAAAGTATGTGAGCCAAAGTCATATTTTGTACAGCGTAGCCGTAGCGATGACAGAAACATCCCATGTTATCCCTATGGGGAAACCGCAAAATCTCTAAAATGACCACATTTTTACACTTCACACTTTAACGAACTCCTCCTAGGGCGAAAGCCCGATCAAGTTGATATTTGGGGAGAATCATCTACACAAACGGGGCATCAAAACTTATCCATATTTTGATTTTAAGTAATAGGGTCTCTGTGCGGTAGAGCCGCAAATATTTGTCACAAATGGGAAAAACGCCAAATCCTTGAAATGTTCACATTTACGCTTCACATTTTAACAAACTCCTCTGTGGGCAATAGCTCGATCAAGCTCATATTTGGGGAAAATCATCTACACAAGCGGGGCATCAAAAGTTATCCATATTTTTATTCCAAGTGTCACGGTCTCTGTGCGCTGGAGCCGCACATTCGACCGATATTTGTGTTCATTTGCACTGGTTAAGCACAGTATTGTACATGTCCAATGTGTCGCTGTCTTAGTTCTTAGACAATGAGGGCGTTAGCGCCATCTCTGTAAAATGCAGAGAGCAGAGTCGGAAGGCCAGCGGCCCGCGAGGGCCGTTGGATGCCGCTTGCGGCTTTAATTCTTTCTTCTTCTTTCTTTCTTTCTTCTCGGGACCAACCCCCCTTTTTTTCACCCAGTGAACATTGACGAAAAGTCACAAAAATTAGCACACCTCTAAAAATCGTGCCTCTCTACATTCTGGCTATTTCCCTTTTCTAAAATAAAAAAAAATTGGCGCGTCAGCGCCCCCAAATGTACCAGAAATGCATTAAGAGATAGGAAATGACCCAAAAAAAATCTGATCGTAGAATCATGAAATTTGGCGCAGAGGTAGATGGTGACAAGAGAAGTAAAAAATATTATCACGGAAACGCCGTCCACCCAACCAAATGACGGCCATATTGGTTCAAAAATGGCTAAGCAGAACTCGGGAGTTTTTCCAAACGTCGTACTTTTATGAACTCCTCCCAGGGCGTTGGCTCTAAAAAGCTGAAATTTGGTGAAAATGCTACTGAGGAGTGGGACATCAAAAGTTATTCAAATTACATTGATACCTGTCACGGTCTCTGTGCGGCGAAGCCGCAAACTTTAGCTAGAATTTCAGAAATCTCCCAAATTTTGCATTTCTGCCGTTTGCGCAGATAAAGTCCGAATTGCGTCAAATTAGAATCAGTTGTTAAACTCTTTAAGCTAAACGTACTTGAAGTGAAATAAATTAATTTGGCACCACAGCGCCCCCTACAGATTTTATATGGAGGTTAAATGTTTAGTTTTGCGAAATTATATGAAATTTTGGCCCCATTAAAAAAGTCAATGAGACCCATGTCATAATTGTTATGGTTTTGCCGTAGCGATGACCAAAACCTCCCATGTTATTCCAATGGGGAAATCGCCAGAACATGTTTACACTTTAGACTTTCACGAACTCCTCTTAGGGCGTTAGCCCTATTAACCTGAAATTTGGTGAGACTCATCTTCAGGGGTGAACCGTCAAAAGGTATTCACATTTTTATTCAAAGAGTCACGGTGTTTTGCCAAGAATTAAAAGAAAATAGCTTTTTGATTCAGCAGTAGGCGTAATAAAAGGACAATTGGGGCACGTTAGCGCCCCCTCCTCTTGCGGCGTGGCGGCGGTGTGGCGGCGGCGTGGCGAGGGCCGATCATTGCCGCTTGCGGCTATATTTATTATTATTATTATTTACTAATGTTTCATTTGGTCTGTGCGATGTTTGTGTGGAATGTCATGTCTGATTTGAACAAATCTTCCTACGGGTACAAATAAAGTAACCTTGAACCTTTTAGAAATCAAACTTTATGAATGATAAAGTAAAGATAATGTGACATGAACAGATTTTATATTAAGTTAACATTTTTGGGGGCACAATTAGAATTATAATTACTTATTTTTGGCATCAGAAATTGTGGTCGTCTGGCTTAAAACAAACTGATTCATGAGCAGCAGATTGTAAAATGTAATATACCGCCTGTACTTGCCTCAGTATGTTTTTTTAGGAGTAGATTTGTGTTGAGTGGATAAAGGTAAAGTTGTGAAGGTTCTTCAGTAAGTCCTCTTCAAAGTGCTTTTAGGTGAAACAATGAGGCAGCCATTCTTTGAGACTATCCTCCTTTTTTCTCGTGTATAATGTATATATTTGTGTGAGTGTGGCTCTGTAATTACTACTTGTAATTGACTCTCCCCCTCCTCCTTCCGGCCCTGACAATAGCCGGGGCTTCCCTTGTATGGGCCCTGTGAGCTTGTTTGCACTATATATCTGCATGCATCGATTGCTCTTATGGCCAATCCAATGGGCACAATGGAACTCTATCAGCAAAATGCGGGTTAATTATCTGGGGTCAAGTGCAGAGATAGTCATCGCGCTGCTTTACGGCCGCTCATTACAGTCTGAATACAAATGGTGACGTGGGCAAGGCCCTTATTTCGCTAATCAGGGGCATAAAACACTGTCTGCGTCTCCATCATCCATCACAGCTCTCACATGTACACTTTAGACTGGTGCTGTGCAGAGCCAGGGATAAAAAGGAAGATTCTGATGAATAAACTTTTTTTTGTAACTCATTTTTGTATACATCATCAGAAATATATATCTAAAGCATGCTGTGCACACAGGCCAGGCTCCATGTGCAGCCCTAATGCAATTTACTGCATGTCCTCACTCCTCTCTACTTCCCATTTCAGCTGTCCTCTTTAATAAAGCCTAAGTGTCAAAAAAGAAGAATAAAAAAACCTTAATTCACTTGTTTATACACGTAGCCAGGATTTCTATGGGGGGATTCTTTTTGTGTCAAGGTGGACCTTTTTAGTATGATGAGGTAGATAAAACATTATATATGTATACATGTAAGTTATCACAAAAAAAAAAAAAAAAAAATACACATATACAGTAATTTCACACAGAAACTACAACAGTGATTGCACACATTTTCATACTGACAAAATGCAAACTTATATTTTAATGCAGACTAATATCAAATAATAATTTCCTTGCAATTTTGTATTTAAGACAAAAGTAAGATCCGCCCTTGTTTACATTTATTTCCAAGAAAATAACTTGTGAAACTTGCCAGAAACTTTCTTGATATTTGGCAGAAATTTGAACATGGATACACAGCTTTGGGCTGCCCTCTTTCTCTCCCTTTCTCTCTGTTCCTTCCTTCCCATAGTTACATCTGATGTGGACCAGTATCAAGTATCAACCCGGTTTTAGCGAAAACGAAACTAGGTAATTTTTGCACACGGTAACCGTGTTTGGTTTTGTGCTCGCTTCTGATTGGTCCTCCTGGCTGGTGAGGCTCACTACCTCTAATATCTGTGGTCCCTCAAGTGAAAAATGATACAAAATATTGAAAGTTACTGCTATAGACGGACCTTTTCGGCCCCTGGCTACGGGCCTGAGCTTCAAGTGGATTTGGTTCCAAGCACACAACTGATGAAGCAAATTTTGAAAGATGGAAACACAAATTTTAGTCTCATGAACGCTTGAAGTGAATTAAAACCCACGTAACAACAGACCAGCACTAAGCGCCACCGGACACAGATGAAGAGCAAAGACAAAATGATCCACACATAATTCCATCCTTCAAGTGTTTGGAATTACCAAGTTTGTGAATTGCCTCAGTTAAAAGTACAATTTAGGTCAGATTTTTGTGATATCATCTGTCTCTGGACCCAGGACCTGAACATGGACAAAACCAAAACATTCCTAAAAGCACCAGGGCTCAGTCGAAACGTGGCTGTTCTGGTAATAACCTGACCTAGATCAAACCAATGCAGGCGTTCTCATGGTTGCATGGTCGCTATATGTATATGTATGCTATAACTAAATCTGCATATGAACAGTTTGACATTTTACCCTCACATTTCTGAATTGAAACACAGAATGTTGAGAGTCCATCAGACTCTATTGCCCCAGTGCTGCAACCACCTCATCCTTCACACCCTAACGACTTTGGAGCCGTAAAATGACACAAGCTCAATACCCCTGAAGTCTCCTCTCTCCATAATCCTGACATGCTTGTGCGGAGAAAAAGTTGAGTTGAGTTGTTAGCCGAGCTGTCATGGCACGGCTTCAAATAAATGACCATCGGTGGCCAGGCGTATTGACGAGGCTGGGCCAGTTAATAGCATTGATCCTGGGCCTGTGTGTGTGTTGGCAGGGACCCCTGTGAATCGGATTCCCATCATGGCCAAGCAGGTGCTGGACCTCTACATGCTCTACAAGCTGGTCACCGAGAAAGGCGGATTAGTGGAAGTCATCAATAAAAAGATTTGGAGGGAGATCACCAAAGGCCTGAACCTGCCCACTTCCATCACCAGCGCTGCCTTCACGCTCCGGACACAGTGAGTACCTGCAAGCAAATGGACCGAACATTGTTTTTCTCCCCTTTACATTTTGATGTCGTGATTATCTATATTAGAAACAATATTCATTGCAGTTGGATCACATTTTGAAAGGTGAAGAGCTGAATATTTCTGTGTCTTCTAAAATGGGATTTTGCTTTCAAGTGTTTGAAATGTGCACTGTGAATCCAAATCTGGATGTAGATATATACAATGCAAATCTAATCATTTCATGTTCCAAAATAAGGAGTAGGATTGTGTATTTGTGTCTTGTGGAGAACAGAGGTCATTTTCATTCAATGAGGACTTTTGAGAGCTGCTCAGTGTTGATACTTCAAAAAAAAGCCCTTCAACTTTCCAACTGAGTTGTAAAACCATTGGCTCTGTCCCAATACCTGCACTTGCACACCGAGCTGAAGAGTGCAGGGTGCCCCAATTCTTTAGATCTGCATTTCACTTCAGGCTTTGCTCCACACTAGCTTGGGTGGTGGAGACTTGATGCCCACAGTGTATTTCATTGTATTGTTTTCAATGGGCGCAGTGCTTGTACAGTCATTTAACAGCCAGAGCGAACAGGAAATATTGGAAAGTAAGTCTGAACAGACAACAAAACTGTAAAAAAAAATTCTCATTTGTCTGTGGCCAATTTAGCAAATGTGACCGGCCGTATGAAACCCAGTTACATGTCTACCCGGAGACATTTTGAGTTATTCACAGATTCTGAAAGTGTGAATTCAAAGCTTTCCAATGATGTCTCACTCATGTAGATCTGATAATATTTGAGTAAGTTGTGGTCATTTGAACGTATACAACTCTCAAACCCATTCACTGAGAAAACGGCTTCCAAAGTTTCTCACCGGAGTGAGCCCAGAGTCACAGGGGGGCTCATTTGCATCTCATTGAGATAAGCCCTCCCCCCTGTCACACTGACACCACCTCCCCCTACAGCTGTCACTGAAGACTCAAGAGGAGTGTTGTTATTGATGGTAACTGGACTTGAATCAGAATTAGAAGTTACTATATTAAAATGGAAATACTTGGATTACAAAAGGCCCTGAATAGAATCAAAGAATCAGAATCAGAATAGGGTTCATTGCATTTGTCGAGAAACATAATTCACAGGTGATTCAGTGCACCATCAATGGTGCACTGAATGATTCAACACAAACAACAAAAAGATAAGATAAAATAGCCTTTAATGTTACAACGCAGTAGATACAGGGGGAAAGGACAGATAACTTATAGGAAGTTTAAAAAACACTCTTAATAGAAGAACTCTTATAAACAGATGCCAGGGCCAGGTATACGAACTGCAACGGGTCCATGGCTTTGAATATATGAGATATGAGATAATAGATATGATATGTACACCACCAGAGTCCAATTACATCAGAGATCACATCCTCATCCTCTTCTACGTCTGTGCACTCTTCTGTGCTGTGACTCTCGGCTCTTGGCATCAAAGCTGTAAACAAATAACAGGACATTTAAGAAATGGCTAACTATTTCACATAAAACACTCATTAACTATTTTTTTTTTTTAACACAATGTGAGAGTTTCAATATAAATACCTGAAGTGCTGATAACTCTTGATCTTTGGAAGCCGTCTGAAGAAGTGGGATATTGAGGTGAGACTCAGGAGAGCTGTTTTCCACTCCCTGATGACAAGGGCGACACTGTAAAAAAATGAGAACAGAAGAAACATATCTTAAGCAGAGAGCAGCACTGAAGTTTTGCCAGGCTAATGTTTACACATTACAGTAGTCAAATAATATAAACTAACCTCAGCGATGTCTTCCAAAGTGTCAACCCTGGTCTTCATGTATGCTCGCTTGATAAGTCCAAAGCCGCAATCAGGGGAGAATTTGGTGTGGCCAGCAATGAGGAAGTGGATGTCCATTGTGTAGTGAAGCTTGGCCCCGTCTGCAGAGGGTTGGACGGAAAGTGTATCTGTAGTAGACAGAGAGAGAGAGAAAGGAGATTAGATTAATACATATGACATTTGATTAAGACGTATATGTCTCTATAATTGCTATTCTGCATTTGCATTAGTACCTGCTGTGCGAAGTCAAAGCTGTAATGCATCCTGATGTCTTTGCTTGCTGGCGGTGAGGGTCCGAAAGACAGCCCATTAGATTCTGTTAGAGATCTGTGCGTGGCCTGCAGCTTCTGATGTGTGGGAGAAGCTGTTTCCACAGTGATCTGAAGCTTGATTACAAACTGCAGGCTCACCTGAAAAACAGATGTTGCTTATGGTTAATTATACTCTAATCATTAAAACACGAAAATCACCAAAATAATATTTTACACTTACCACGCTCCTTAGCAGACTTCATGTAGAGACAGGTCATGTCAGTCAGGGTGTCTTTGCCAATTCTGAAAAGGGGAAAAAAAGGATTAGGGTTAACAGTAATATGGGAATAACACGCTTCACAGATAACAGTTCACATTGTGACGTTAACGGTGTATTTAAGATGCAAAACGCGGAGATATTGGGACATCTGCCCTCGGCTAGCGATGCTAGCTAGCTCACTTGAGATAACACTGCGCGCTAATAACCGGTTTAGCACCATAAAACACACACAAAGCACGACCCACGGGTCAAGAAATACTACATAAGTATATAATTTGTACAGACAAAACGCCGAAAAATAACCCGATAACATAGCAAAGTTTAGCTTACAACTTAGCTCCGAATAGCTGCGTTTAGCTCCGGGCTGTGGGGGTAACAGCCGGTTTAGCAGCATAAAATAGACACAAAGCACGACCCACACAACCCGCGGGCCAACCCACGCCGAAAAATAACCCGATAACATGGTGATAACAGCAAGTAGTCACATTAAGCCCGTATTGCAGAGTGCACTGAAGCAACATGTTAGCTTAGCATTAGCTCCACCGGAGCAGACAAGTAAGATTCTAAAGTGATCACGAGACCGCCTTAAAACACAGCGTTAAAGCAATAATTTAGTAGTAAAGTAAAAGTGTACCTGAGTAAACAGTTCCGAGTAAACAGTTCCGTTCCATTGTAGTCCAGGAAATGTAAGCTCTGAAGACTGTGCTCTGCAGACGGTCTGGAGTAAGGAGAGGAGTAAGGAGAGGAGCACGCAGAGCACGCAGCTGTAGCCATGCGGATCACAGCTGATTGGTGGAAAATGTAAACAATACGTTGGCTAGAAAAAGGTGACGCCCCCCAGGAGAGCAGGAAAAAGACCCGAAAACTCCACATTTTTAACAGCTTAATGTATACGTTTAAGACAACCAATAGTGTTATCTGAAGCACACAGGGGCTTATTCATAACTTCAACTAGCACATTCTGCAAAAAAACGAAAATCACAAATTTGGGGAAAAAAAAGTAAAATGCTGTTTTTCTCAGTTTCACCGAGGCCGACATGGTCCGACAATTCTCGTGGCGAGTCACAAATGATCCAAACTAAACTTAGCTGTGTCTTTGTGATTAATTCCACTGTGGCTTAGCATCACCACAAACATTTAGCGCATTCACAACTGTTCCAATTCTCACGTTTACTTCCCTTGCAGCCTTGTGCACTCACACACTTCATTTCTTGTAGAAAATGAACACTTCAGTCTAGGGGCATTGCTAGGATCTGGTGAGATCCAAGGCCTAGCCCAGGCCAATAAAGTTATTTGAACATTCATGGTTGTGATTTTTAACACATACAAAGGGGGTTCTGGGGTTTCTCCCCCAAGAAAATTGGAAAAGATCAGACAAAATGTCCTGCATTCTGTGTGAGTATTTGTGTTGCTGTAGTAGACAGGGTGGGCCATAGGTTTCCTTATATAGGATTGGTCGGCATGGTCCCATGGAGTGGCCTCCCAGATCTTTCCCCTCTTTGATCTCTATCTTAGGGGGCACTTGAAGGCCATGGTGTATCAGGTAAAGATACGAGACATAAATGACCTCAAGGAATGTATCATTAACACTATTACAAGCACAACTTTGCTTATAAAAGTTCATCAACAAAACAGCTATTAATATAACATATATTAATAGCTGTTTTCCACTGTTGAAGCACCCATCCACTTCCAAACACCCACTATGCACGGAAAGCTCACTTATCCACTCATTAGTCTAATTAGGCGAGCATTATTGTTTTAAACAGGTGAATCCCAATGTGAAAGGGCACATCAATTGTGCACTAAACGAGTGCCTTACAGGGGGATGACGACTGCAAATGCATTCCCAACTCATGCACATTCCTTGCATATAAACATGTAATACAAAAATGTAACATCATTATTGTATAGAGGGCCAATAACACATAGTGGGCGTGGCCCACTCAAAATGACCAGAGACCCACACCATGACACAGGAAAGTTCTTTCATTCTTCTACATCTTTCTTCTTCTCGAGACCAAACTCTCTTTTCTTCCCCCTTGTAAACACTGATGAAAATCAGGAACATGTGCACCCCTCTATACATTCTCTCTACAATCACCTTTTTCAAAAATGTGTAAATTTGGCGCATCAGCACCCAAATGTACAAAAAGTGCATCGTGAGATAGGAAATGGCAAAAAAAATAATCTGATTTTATGAAAATAAAATTGCGCAGAGGCGCAGAGGTAGATAGTGACAAGGGAAGTAAAAATATTAGTCGGGCAATGCCCTCCACCCAACCAACTGTCAGCCATATTGGATCAAAACTTGCCAAGCATGACTCCAAACGTTGTCCTCCAAACGTTGTACTCCAAACGTTGTACTTTCACAAATTCATCCTAGGGCATTGGCCCGAAAAAGCTAAAATTTTATGAAAATGGTGTTGAGTGGGGCATCAAAAGTCATCCAGTTTATTTTCATACCTTTCACGGTCTCTGTGCGGCAAAGCCACAAAATGTAGCTGGAGTTTCAGAAATTTTCCAACTTCATGTGTCCAAAGTTACTCTTAAAACTTTCACAAACTTCTCCTTGGCTATTTGCCAGGTATTGCATAATCACAGACTGCGGCCCTCAGTTTGACAATGTGACATTTAGAAAGTTTGCAAAAGGGTCAGGTTTTGAACATGTTATGTCCTCCTAAGACATCCAAAGTCCAATGGGAAAGCTGAGTCTGCAGTGAAAATTATGTGTCCTGGGTCTTTCCCGGGGCCTCGGTGGGACATGCCCGAAACACCTCCCCAGGGAGACGCCCAGGAGGCATCCGGAACAGATGCCCGAGCCACCTTAGCTGGCTCCTCTCGACGTGGAGGAGCAGCGGCTTCACTTCGAGCTCCCCCCGTGTGACTTAGCTCCTCACCCTATCCCTAAGGGAGCGCCCAGCCACACGGCGGAGAAAACTCATTCCGACCGCTTGTATCCGCGATCTTGTCCTTTCGGTCATTACCCAAAGCTCATGACCATAGGTGAGGGCAGAACGTAGACCGACCGGTAAATAGAGAACTTTGCCTTTGGACTCAGCTCCTTCTTTACCACAACAGCCGCCTGCATGACAGGCTGCACCGCCTGTCATGAGATTGACAGGCGGTGCAGCTGCTGCACCGCCTGTCAATCTCATGCGCCATCCTTCCCTCACTCGTGAACAAGACCCCAAGATACTTGAACTCCTCCACTTGGGTCAAGGACCCCCCACCCCCCTGGAGAGGGCAAGGCACCTTTTTCCGGTTGAGAATCATGGCCTCAGATTTGGAGGTGCTGATTCTCATCCCAGACGCTTCACACTCGCTTCACACCCAGTGCAGCTGCAGGTCCGGGTTTGATGGAGCCATCATTGTGATAGATGAGATCCTGTGGTCCTCAAACCGGACACCCTCTGACCCCTGACTGCGCATAGAAATCCTGTCCATAAAAACTAGGAACAGAACCGGTGACAAAGGGCAGCCCTGAGGAGTCCCTCATGCACTGGGAACAGGTTTGACTTACTGCAGTGAACACAGCTCCTGCTCCGGTCATACAGGGACCGGACAGCCCTGAGCAAAGGGCCCCGGACCCCGTACTCCCGAAGCACCCCCCAAAGGACACCCCGAGGGACACGGTCGAAAGCCTTCTCCAGATCCACAAAGCACATGTGGACTGGTTGGGCAAACTCCCATGAACCCTCGAACACCCGATGGAGGGTATAGAGCTGGTCCAGTGTTCCACGACCAGGACCAAAACCACTCTGCTCCTCCTGAATCTGAGGTTCGACTATCGGTCGGATTCTCCTCTCCAGCACCTGGAATAGACCTTATGGGAGGCTGAGGAGTGTGATCCCTCTGTAGTTGGAACACACCCTCTGGTCCCCCTTCTTGAACAGAGGGACCACCACCTCGGTCTGCCAGTCCAGAGACACTGTCCCCGACCGCCTTGCAGAGATGTGTCAGCCAAGACAGTCCTACAACATCCAGAGACTTTAGATACTCAGGGATCTCATCCACCCCCGCAGCCTTGTCACCAAGGAGTTTGCCAACAACCTCAGTGACTTCAGTTTGGGTGATGGACGAGTCAGCCTCTGAGCCCCTGGTCTCTGCTTCCTCTTCGGAAGACGTGACGGTGGGATTAAGGAGGTTCTCAAAGTATTCCTTCCACCCTCCGACGATATCCCCAGTGGAGGTCAGCAGGTCGCACCGTAATCGGTGTTGGTGAAGCACTGCTTCCCCCTCCTGAGGCGCTGGACGGTTTGCCAGAGTTTCCCTGGGGCCGACCGATATTCCTCCTCCATGGCCTCCCCAAACTCCTCCCAGCTCTGAGTTCTTGCCTTTGCGACAGCACAATCTGCGGCCCGGTTGGCCTGCCGATACCTGTCAATGACCTCAGGAGACCTACAAGCCAGAGTGGCCTGATAGGCCTCCTTCTTCAGCCTGACGACATCCCTTACATCCGGTGTCCACCACCGGGTTCGGGAGTTGCCGCCGCGACAGGCCTTGTGACCATAGCTCAGAGCACCAGAACATGGTCCACTCGGACTCAATGTCCCCAGCCTCCCCCGGGATCTGGGAGAAGCTCTCCCGGAGGTGTGAGTTAAATACCCTACTAACAGAGGGCTCTGCAAGACGTTCCCAACAGACCCACACAATGCGCTTGGGTCTGCCAAGTCTGTCCGGCTTCCTCCTCCGCCAGCGGATCCAACTCACCACCAGGTGGTGATCGGTTGACAACTCCCTCTCTTCACTCGAGTGTCCAAGACACGCGACCGGAGGTCAGATGACACGACAACAAAGTCGATCATTGACCTCCGGCCTGTGTCCTGGTGCCACGTGCACTGATGGACACCCTTGTGCTTGAACATGGTGTTCGTTATGGACAATCTGTGGCTAGCACAGAAGTCCAATAACTGAACACCGCTCGGGTTCAGATCGGGGAAGCCGTTCTTCCCGATCACCCCTCTCCAGGTGTCACTGTCATTGCCCACGTGGGCGTTGAAGTCCCCCAGTTGAACAACTGTCGCAGTCCAGTACCCCTCCCAAGGACTCCAAGAAGGCCAGGTACTCTGCACTGCTGTTCGGCCCGTAGGCCGACACAACAGTGAGAGACCTGTCCCCCACCCGAAGGCAAAGGGACGCGACCCTCTCGTCCACCGGGGTGAACTCCAACACCAGCCCCGCTTCTTCCCGCGGGCAACACCAGAGAAGTGGAGCGTCCAGCCCCTCTCGAAGAGATGGTTCCAGAAACCAAACTGTGCTGGAGGTGAGGCCGACTATATCTAGTCGATACCGCTCAACCTCACACACAAGCTCAGGCTCTTTCCCCCTAGCGAGGGGACATTCCAGGTCCCCAGAGTTAGTCTCTGTGTCAGGAGATCTGGTCATCGAGGCCCCTGCCGTCGACTGCCGCCCAGATCACACTGCACCGCCCCTTATGGATCCTCCTGCGGGTGGTGGGCCCACGGGACGACGGCCCCACGTTGCTTGTTTGGGCTGTGCCCGGGCCGGGCCCCGTGGGGTAAGACGTTGAGCACCCACCCCAGGTTCTTAATATTGAGCTCATCATAAGGGGCTTCTGAACCGCTCTTTGTCTGACCCGTCACCTAGGATATGTTTGCCTTGGGAGACCCTACCAGGGGCTTAAAGCCCCCGAACACATAGATCCGGGGATAATCCACCACGTTAAGGTTCAAGGAGGGGAAGACTGAACCTATAAATAAAAAATAAAAAAATAAAACATAAAAAGGTAATTTCTTGACAATAAAGTTAATAACTATAAAAGGGGAGATGTTACGTGCTCCCCCTCAGTGGTGCATAATGGTACAGTCCAGGAACAGCGTGGCAGCACCGCTCTGTTTGTATGTACTGTGTATCAAGCTATGAAGCCGATCTGACCAGTCAAAACACTGAATCAAATGCATCTGTCTGGAGTCTTCTTTATACACACAAACAACCCTTTCATCCTTTTTGCAGGGGAAAGGGTTTGACAAGGCAATGCAAGTTTATTTGTAGAGCACAATCCAAACACAAGACAATTCAAAGCACTTTACACAGAAGAAAAAAAAAACTGAAAAATGCATTAAAATTACAAGGATCTGACAGAAATCACAAAACAGTTTAAGACATAAAAGAGAAGAGCGCAAATAAAATCCTTTCAGTCATATGCACAGCAAAACCTAGATTTGAACATGGTCAGATTATAGGCCTGTCTCACATTTTCAGGAAGACTGTTCCAGTTTTTAGCAACATAAAACTGAAATGCAGATTCCCAATGTTTAGTCCTGACTCTGGCACCAGCAGGAACTTGGTCCCTTGTACACAAGCAGAGCTGCTTTAAAGTCTATTCTCTGAGCCACAGGGGGCCAGTGCAAAGACCTGAGAACAGGACTAATGTGATGGTACTTCCTGGTTCTAGTCAGGACCCGAGCAGCAGCGTTCTGGATGTACTGCAGCTGTTTTACAACTCGTTTGGAGAGGCCAGTGAGCGGCCGTTACAGTCTAATCTACTGGAGACAAACGGATGGAGAAGTCTCTCTAAATCTGCTTTAGACACAGGCAGATGGTAAAAAGCTGCTGATGCTATTAATTTGACGTGACTGTTAAAGTCTAATTCTTGTGGTGACTGCTAACACTTTGACTCTTTGATTCTGTGAGCCAACGATGATGTGTCTTGTTTTTTAACAACACACTGATCTGTTTGATGCAGTGACATGAGACATGGATGAGTCAGTCCACTTGTCCATATTCACCTGTCGTCAGTGTCATCTGCATAATTGTGATAGGACACAGCTCTGTTTTGAATTAACTGTCCCAACGGCAGCATGTACAGATAGAACAGAAGGGGTCCAAGGATTGACCCTTGGGGCAACCGGGGCATGTGGTCTGAGACATAGTTACCAATTCCAACTGAGTACTTTCTGTCTTCTAGACATGAGTTTAACAAAGAGGATCCCATGGTCAACAGTGTCAAAAGCAGCACTCAGATCTAACAGAATTAAAGGGGCCTTCACACCGCGGCGGTGAAAGCGTCCAGTTTACATTCAAAGTCTATGTAAACGCGCATCCAATGTATCCTGCGTTCTGGCGCGATTCCTGTGTTTTCATACGCTCTTGGCGCTTTGAGCGCGTATGAGGCGCCCGAGGCGTCCAAAGCGGTCGGCGCGACATGTTCAGCTTTGTTCCACTTTCTGCAACAGATGCGCCGCAGCCAATCAGAGATGACCCGGAAAAAGACCCAAAACAAACCCGCAAGATAAAAAAAAAGAAAATCCTTAAAACGCAGCTCTTGGAGCAAATAATGATATTGACTAAACTCTGCTCAGCTCTGAAGTATATGCGGGTCCCAGACGGGCACCGGGGCCCATCCCCTCCACTTTTGGACTTTGTAAAGTTAATAAACCAAAGCCATTTACACCACGAGAAAAGCAACACCGCACAACTCCTCCACTGAGCATGTGCAGGACGACTCGGACGCACGTCTGCTGTGAGTGTATTTTACGGACATGAGTCCGGGGCGTCGAGAACGCGCGTCCGGTGCGTTTGTCTTCAAATGTACACGCGCTCAAATTCTGCGTCGGGCGCAAATTTGACGCCGCGGTGTGTACTAGGCTTTAATAATAATAATAATATAATTTATTTATATAGTGCTTTTCAATGCTGTTTGTACATGTGGATGTCATTTGTCACCTTGACAAGAGCCGTCTCAGTGTGATGAGGTCTAAAACCTGACTGAAAAACATCAAATGAGTTTTTTATTAAGAGGAAATGAAAGATTAGAGATGGGTTGGTTATTACTCAGTACTGCAGCATCAAGACTGCTCTTTAGGGGAGGCTTTATCACCACAGTTTTTGAAGACCTTCCTGATGATGCTCCAGATTGAAGTGTCACGTTTTAACTATGTGAGTGGTGCAAAAACTGTTCAGAACAAACTTTAAAAATCTGGTAGGTAACACATCGTGGCAGCATGTAGTCTGGTGATGACTCCGGGTCAGTTACAGTTACAAGTGCAATGTGAGTGTCTAAGTGTCTCGGTCGTTTTAGAGTTATTACTTGCATTGTGGAATTTAAAGCATTTTTTAATGCCCTGAACTTTAAAGTTATTAAACAGGTATTAATCTGTTTACTGTGGCAAATAAGACAAGTGAGTTGTTACTGAAGCTTGATCCTGGAGCTTTGACTTGCGCCCTTTTCATTCTGCCTGGCGGCACTCCCTTTTCTGTGCCCTGACCCAATCATCATTTGTCCATGGCGCCTTCTGCTTATTTTTAACCCTTTTTGCCTTCATAGGGGCGATGGTTTCCAGAACATTCAAAACACAAGCACAGTGTTCAAAGAATAATTTACATTAAAACATTAAAACAGCGCACCTGTGCCAGGACCAGCCGGTGGTTTGGGAATAACAGACAGGTAAAAGACACAGAAATGGTCAGACAGAGAAACAGAGACCACATTGACGTTTCAAATATTAACCCCCTTTGAAATTAGAATATTCATAGTGTGCCCTCTGTCATGGGGCCAATTACGTGCTGAGTAAGGCCAAAGTTTTCAAGGACAGCCTCAAGCTCTGTGTGGTTGTTGTGGTTGTGGTGCTGCTGATGCTGAAACACTCTCTCCTCTAACTGTCTGCTCAGGACCCTGTCCAGGCCCATTCTGATGCATCATAGCACACTCACTCCACCTCTCCACAGGTGACATTCTCGATGTAGTGCCATCCTCTAGGTCAGGGGTGGGCAAACTGCGGCCAGCGGGCCACATGTGGCCCGTTTGCCTTTATAATCTGGCCCGCCAAACATGCCAAGTAATATTTTTCATTTTTTAAAGTTTATTTTATTTATTTTGCCCTCAGGCATCTGTCTGCATCCTTAATGAATATGAGGTGAAATGAATTTAATAATAGATTCAGTAGCCTATATTTGACAGAAAAGTGATATTTGATTTTATTTTATTTTTTAGACCAAAGATTGCGGGCCGGCCCTCCGCTACTTGCCTGGATTCGAATATGGCCCTCGGAGGGAAATAATTGCCCACCCCTGCTCTAGGTGCACACTCTTTGGACAGCCATGTGTTCAGCTGAAACAGCTAAACTTGTTTATCTTCCTGTCGATGTTTGGAAGAGGTCCACTTATGAATGCCTTGATTTCCACTCTATAAAGCACCTGAAATACTTCAAAATGCTTCAAAGAGTCTCTTTTCAAAACTTAAATCTGTTCCCGATGTATGTCTACTGCACCCATGTGAAAAATCAGCTGTTTAATGCCTCAATTTGTGGGCAAAACATTAGGAAGGAGTGACATTATCTCAGAGACTGTGGCACTGCGGAAGCAACATGTTTGCATTCTTCTCCGTCTTTGACCAGGAGCGTATCTGGAATGACCTTCACATATGACAAAGATTCTCTCTCTGTCTGCTGCCTTTTTTCCCAAGGCATGACCCATTTTATTACTGTTCATTTACCTCAGGCTCTTAAATTGGAAAATATCTGTTTATGGGCTGTAATTTAGGAGACTTCACATTATCTTTGTATCGTTTAGACCAGGCGTGTCAAACTCATTTTGGGCCGCGGGCCGAATTTCCACACAAAATAACGTAAAACATAAAACAATAAAAAAAATATAAGAAATAAATAGCTTTATATAGTCTACGCTGTTTTTGAAGCAATTTCTGGATCGATTAAAATAAATGACAAAACGTTTGTTCTCATAAACTGAAATGTAAGAAAAACAAGTGTAATTTCACCAACATGTGCTTCAGTTTATGTCATTACAACTTCAGAGTTGATCTACAGAGATAAACATTTAGTCAGAGGTATTTGGAACTGAAAAATATTGTATTTGACTTTATAACAAAATAAACTTCTCAAGATTTAAAAAAACCTTTTAAATGTACAAACTAACATTTCCACGTCTGTGTAATTATCTGTAGTTCTCTGTAGTTCTCTGTAGTCCTCTGTAGTTCTCTGTAGTCCTCTGTAGTTCTCTGTAGTCCTCTGTAGTCCTCTGTAGTTCTCTGTAGTCCTCTGTAGTCCTCTGTAGTTGCCTGTAGTTCTCTGTAGTTCTCTGTAGTTCTCTGTAGTCCTCTGTAGTCCTCTGTAGTCCTCTGTAGTTCTCTGTCGTCCTCTGTAGTTCTCTGTAGTTCTCTGTAGTCCTCTGTAGTTCTCTGTAGTCTTCTGTAGTTCTCTGTAGTTCTCTGTAGTCCTCTGTAGTTCTCTGTAGTTCTCTGTAGTCCTCTGTAGTTCTCTGTAGTCCTCTGTAGTCCTCTGTAGTCCTCTGTAGTTCTCTGTCGTCCTCTGTAGTTCTCTGTAGTCCTCTGTAGTTCTCTGTAGTTCTCTGTAGTTCTCTGTAGTTCTCTGTAGTCCTCTGTAGTCCTCTGTAGTTCTCTGTAGTTCTCTGTAGTTGCCTGTAGTTCTCTGTAGTTCTCTGTAGTTGCCTGTAGTTCTCTGTAGTTCTCTGTAGTTCTCTGTAGTTCTCTGTAGTTGCCTGTAGTTCTCTGTAGTTCTCTGTAGTTCTCTGTAGTTCTCTGTAGTCCTCTGTAGTTCTCTGTAGTTGCCTGTAGTTCTCTGTAGTTCTCTGTAGTTCTCTGTAGTCCTCTGTAGTTCTCTGTAGTCCTCTGTAGTCCTCTGTAGTCCTCTGTAGTCCTCTGTAGTTCTCTGTAGTCCTCTGTAGTTCTCTGTAGTCCTCTGTAGTTCTCTGTAGTCCTCTGTAGTTCTCTGTAGTTGCCTGTAGTTCTCTGTAGTTCTCTGTAGTTCTCTGTAGTTCTCTGTAGTTCTCTGTTGTTGCCTGCCCACAAAACCTACAACAAGTAGTTGCCCACAATCTTATGTAAATGACGTACTCAAAGCATGTAGTCAAGTCAGTTACACATGGGACGTTGTGAGTTTGATTGCCAACATATAATAGTTAACATGGTCCCTGGCCCCACCACATCCACATCTGAGCTATTTTTATACGTTTTAGTTTGCCATAAGTACAAGTCTGTTGCACACCTCTCTCTTTGCGACAACTAAAAACGAATGAAAATCCTCTAAAAATAAGATAATAAGGTACTATTTTACATTTAAATATTCGATACCGAGTACAGTCCCAACTCTGCTTCTTTATGTGTTGACAATCGAGTTCATGAGGCTGTTTGGAATGGCCTAGAACTGCATTATTGTGTCAGGGGTCACCGTTTGGGGCTGAGGTTTATTTCAAAAGTACAGAGTTGGTCATGGGCTCCCAGTCCAATGGCTCTAAATGAGCCTCCAATTACATTAATAAGCAAATTCACTAGCAGGGACCACGCCAGAATGGAGTATGAAAGAATATTTATTGATAGTAACGACGATGGAGAGCGACGATGGAGCTCGACGATGGAGATCGACGATGGAGATCGACGATGGAGATCGATGGTGTAGCGACGATCGAGCCACGAGAGTTGGCTGGGTCTGGGTAGACTCAGGGTGGGGGCTCTGTCTCGGGTGATCAGCCCAGCCGATTCAGAACACCCCCTCCGTAGATGGTGATGTGTTAAGGTGAAGATGATGGAGACATGGGATTGGAGGGCGGGGTCGAGAGAGCAGAGACGACAAGAGATGCTGTGAAAAGGCCTTATAAATAGGGCTTCTGGCTAATTAGAGGTGTGGTTAGAGAGTGGGCGCGTTTACTAGTGGAGTGGAGGTTGAGGCTTGGTCCCGCTCCTGAACCTCAGTTAGCGATTATCATCTCCAACTCCATTTATAGAAGTTATGAAACCATAAGTGACTAGGCTGTTTGCTATATGTGCATATGTGAGGCATTTGTGTGTATTTATTATGTATTTTTGAATTTCACCTTATGTGGTTCTGTTTGGACCTGTTTCTGTTTAAGTACTGATTTAAAACTTACTCCTGCACAAGATAGACCTGGTTTAATTCTGGGTTAGTCCTGGTCCTGTGTCTGTCCTGTGCTGATATCTCTATAACCGTGTAACAGCCTCATCATGACTTTCACAAAAGCTGATAAATAGTATGTGTTTCCATTTTGCTTGTCTTTGAATTAAGACATTGCTGATGTGATGGAAACACCGCGCCCTTTTCCGCGCCTCGCTTCAGTCCAGGTGAGGCTGGACTCTAAATGTAATGCCGTTTGTGGACCATTTGAGAAACCTAAACGCACAAACCATAAACACCTGTAACACAGACAGAGTGGGTCTGACTGGATGAACGCAGAGCACTAATGCACAATCTCGGCAAACCGTAAGTTGAATCACCAATGGAACTTTCGGACGAGATAAGGAATGTCAATCCTTTTTTTCTGACTTTGTTCAAAAAAATATGGACTGCTAAACATTAATTCATGTTGTTAGCATTTCTTCTATTTTCGGTTTTAGCATTATGTACTGTATGTACCTGTGCTGTAGCGTGAAGCATCGGTCTTTACCACGTCGTTGTGATCCGTGTCAGAACGACATCCAGGCGATCAGATTTCTTATGAAACTGCCTCTTTTAATCCATTCACACTGAAAACAGTCTCTTGTTGTAAACGGTAAACCAAAAGCACCCAAATCTTTTTTCCAAAGAGCCATCATACTGCTTGTTCCTCTGTTGTTACAACTGTTATGTGTCTGTGAAAAGACTGACCTCATTTTGTTTTGTCCCGACCAGCGATCAGAGCGCGCTGCATCACACAACTCTCAGTAACACCTTTTGCAACGTGGCACGTGCTGCTGTGGGCTTTTTAGATCACGCCATGGTTCACCTGATCCCCATTTACAAACAGAGGCTGAAGCTCTTCAAACCTGCAGTGAGGCACGGGGATCTTAAAGTACTGCGCTCGCTCGCACAGAGCCGTAGTACTTTGAAAATACATGTAGATGAAAATTTTTTAAGTACTTTTCACGAGCCCCCGCACGGTTTGTCCCACCGCCATCCTTCAACCTCAGCCCAGCGAGAACACTGACCATTGTCCCTGTCCACAAGAATCCTGTGGCGCTGACATCTGTACTCATGAAATCATTTGAGTGCCTGGTCTTCCCCCACCTCAGGTCCTTCACCTCCTCCATGCTGCTGCAGACTTCCATCTCTGCAGGATCTGTACGTATCTAGAACTCTGGTACAAGCAGGGCGGATCACAGCATCCGCCTTCTCACCCTTGTAGGGCATTTCTCTCGTTTCCTCCCCACACATTTATACCAAGATGTAATGTATATTCTGTATTGGGACTAGTCATTGCATTTTGGACAACACGTGTAGGATTTCAGAAGTAGTTACTGATCATATTCATATTTAAAAAGGGGCACCATCTGAAGCTTGTTCAGCAAAACATTAATACCTACTCATTTTCTGAAAGAGGACTAGTCGATTCATTGACTGACAATTATAACTCTAAAAGATCAATAAAAAGGCTCTATAAACCAGAATGCTTTGTGTGGTTTAATCAGTGGCGGGCCGTGGGTCTGGGGCTTGGGCCTTCAGTGAGGTCATACACAGTCCCACCCGAATGAATCCACCTCTTATTACCATCATATTACCGTCATTATGATGCAGGGCTCCAAACACTTTACATTTAGACAGAAACGCAGTTTAAACAGGCGTTGCTTAACCTTGTCCGCGCTCGTTGTCCGTGCCGTTCTCCGTGCCCTGCTGTTGTCTGTGCCGCACATGCCGCGCGTTGTACGTGCCGCGCGTTGTCAACACTGATGCCCAAACTTTGAAAGTGGGGAACGAATCCGCCTGTAACAGGCTTTGCAGCGTCGGCGTTGGACGACGTTTCTGACCCACTGATTTGAAACCAACGTTCACACACAACACAGAGAACAACTTCAAATAGGCCTAGTATTTGAGGGCTCTGTCCCTCATTACTGCAATGAGACAGTAAATGGCCCATTTTTAGACAGCTCTGAGCTTGAGACCGCAAAGGTCTTTAAATAAATAAACTGAATTGAACTAATCCCACGGTAACAGAGGGAGAAATGACACTGAAAAGCTCAGACTGTGCTGCGGTCCCGACTCTCACATGACGCTCAGCGTCATTCACCGGTGTTGTTCTGCTCACATGGTCAAAGTGTCCTGTGATGATACATCCACCTGACGCAGAGCTCTCATCCTCCCGTCTCCACCTGTCAGTGCTCACGCACACACCACAACTCCGCCTGATCCTGTAGCATTTGACCCGTGGGCCACCGGTCTCTCTAGTCAGGGCCGACACAGCTAAGGCGCTGCTCGCCTCTACAGCTCGGCCCACACCGGCCCATTTACCCATCGGCCCACCGGGAAAAGTCCATCCTTGACTGTCACTCACTGAATATTTAATTTCAATTCAGGGTGGATTTTTATTTTGTGCACAGATTTTCTGTGCGCAGAGACCTTTGGAGCAGTGCGCAGAGACCTTTGGAGCAGTGCGCAGAGACCTTTGGAGCAGTGCGCAGAGACCTTTGGAGCTGTGTGCAGCTCAGAAGGCTCAGGTGTAGATCAAGGGCTCCTCATGGCCCGTTCAGACCGGTGCGGCAAAAGCGTCCCGTTTACATTCAAAGTCTATGTAAACGCGCGTCGAGCACCTCCTGCGTTTTTGCGGCGCAGCTTCCGCTTATTTGCAGCGCGATTCGCAGAGGAGCGCGGCGAGGCGGGCGCGCTTTTGCGTTTTCCGCTCGAGACGCTTTGACGGGCGTATAAGCATCAATGCATCAAAACGGTTCGTCGCAAATAAGTTCAGAATTTTGAGCTTTTCTGCGGCGCGGCGGTGCAGCAGCCAATCAGAGATGACATTCCGGTGACGTACGTACACATTTCACCTGAGAAGAACCGGCACCACAACAATGGCGACGATATAGATATAGATATATATATATATATATATATATATATATATAGATAGATAGATAGATAGATATAGATATAGATATAGATATAGATACATAGATATATAGTTATATAGTTATTTACTGTTCTATTTTTCTACAAAATAAATTATTTTATATTATAAAATGTGTGTCCTGTTTACGTGCATCTTTTTCATATATATAATACTGGGGAGTCTGTGGGAAATTCAGTGGCTATTTAAAAATGTACTTATTTAATTTACCACAATTTAAGATCATAAACAAAAACAAACAAGGACAAGATGAGATAATCCTTTAATAGTCCACACAGTGGGGAAATTTCAGTGTTACAACGCACAAGTAGGTGCAGAAGTAAAGAGAACAGAGAACTTAAGAGCTGAGAAGCTTCTCACTGTTTTATTCCTTTAACTTTATCTCATTCTGTGTAAACAACATGACATTTGGGCTCAATCTTGAGTGAGCATGTGGTCTTTGCTATAAATATGAAAATCACTTTAAAAACACTTCAAAAACACTTCTGTGTTGTGGACGTCCAGTCCTCTGTGTTGTGGACGTCCAGTCCTCTGTTGTGGACGTCCAGTCCTCTGTGTTGTGGACGTTCAGTCCTCTGTGTTGTGGACGTTCAGTCCTCTGTGTTGTGGACGTCCAGTCCTCTGTGTTGTGGACGTCCAGTCCTCTGTTGTGGACGTCCAGTCCTCTGTGTTGTGGACGTCCAGTCCTCTGTGTCGTGGACGTCCAGTCCTCTGTGTTGTGGACGTCCAGTCCTCTGTTGTGGACGTCCAGTCCTCTGTGTTGTGGACGTCCAGTCCTCTGTTGTGGACGTCCAGTCCTCTGTGTTGTGGACGTCCAGTCCTCTGTGTTGTGGACGTCCAGTCCTCTGTTGTGGACGTCCAGTCCTCTGTTGTGGACGTCCAGTCCTCTGTGTTGTGGACGTCCAGTCCTCTGTTGTGGACGTCCAGTCCTCTGTGTTGTGGATGTCCAGTCCTCTGTGTTGTGGACGTCCAGTCCTCTGTTGTGGACGTCCAGTCCTCTGTGTTGTGGACGTCCAGTCCTCTGTTGTGGACGTCCAGTCCTCTGTTGTGGACGTCCAGTCCTC
Organism: Eucyclogobius newberryi; assembly: GCF_026437365.1. Taxonomy (NCBI): domain Eukaryota; kingdom Metazoa; phylum Chordata; class Actinopteri; order Gobiiformes; family Gobiidae; genus Eucyclogobius; species Eucyclogobius newberryi. Next base: position 39,495,809 of record NW_027316278.1, on the reverse strand, counting down.
TGTGTTGTGGACGTCCAGTCCTCTGTTGTGGACGTCCAGTCCTCTGTTGTGGATGTCCAGTCCTCTGTGTTGTGGACGTCCAGTCCTCTGTTGTGGACGTCCAGTCCTCTGTGTTGTGGACGTCCAGTCCTCTGTGTTGTGGACGTCCAGTCCTCTGTGTTGTGGACGTCCAGTCCTCTGTTGTGGACGTCCAGTCCTCTGTGTTGTGGACGTCCAGTCCTCTGTTGTGGACGTCCAGTCCTCTGTGTTGTGGACGTCCAGTCCTCTGTGTTGTGGACGTCCAGTCCTCTGTTGTGGACGTCCAGTCCTCTGTTGTGGACGTCCAGTCCTCTGTTGTGGACGTCCAGTCCTCTGTGTTGTGGACGTCCAGTCCTCTGTGTTGTGGACGTCCAGTCCTCTGTTGTGGACGTCCAGTCCTCTGTGTTGTGGACGTCCAGTCCTCTGTTGTGGACGTCCAGTCCTCTGTGTTGTGGACGTCCAGTCCTCTGTTGTGGACGTCCAGTCCTCTGTTGTGGACGTTCAGTCCTCTGTTGTGGACGTCCAGTCCTCTGTGTTGTGGACGTCCAGTCCTCTGTTGTGGACGTCCAGTCCTCTGCGTTGTGGACGTCCAGTCCTCTGTTGTGGACGTCCAGTCCTCTGTTGTGGACGTTCAGTCCTCTGTTGTGGACGTCCAGTCCTCTGTTGTGGACGTTCAGTCCTCTGTTGTGGACGTTCAGTCCTCTGTTGTGGACGTTCAGTCCTCTGTTGTGGACGTTCAGTCCTCTGTTGTGGACGTTCAGTCCTCTGTTGTGGACCCTAAGCTGCTGGTGATTGTCCTGTAGAAATCCCCAGTGGCAAGAGATCTGAATAATAAAACAAACAAATAACTATATAGCCTAAATTCAGTTTAATTAAATTAAATTGAAACTTTCATTAAATATACCATAATCAAATTTTAAATGGTGCACTATAACAACATATTAACGCTATGAAAACTATGTTTAATTTTTACTATCTATGTACTTTTCATTGGTTTTATACACAACCACAAGCACACACACAGCACACACACAGCACATACACAGCACATACACAGCACATACACAGCACACACACAGCACATACACAGCACACACACAGCACACACACAGCACACACACAGCACACACACAGCACACACACAGCACACACACAGCACACACACAGCACATACACAGCACATACACAGCACACACACAGCACACACACAGCACACACACAGCACATACACAGCACACACACAGCACACACACAGCACACACACAGCACATACACAGCACACACACAGCACACACACAGCACACACACAGCACACACACAGCACACACACAGCACATACACAGCACACACACAGCACACACACAGCACACACACAGCACACACACAGCACATACACAACACACACACAGCACATACACAGCACATACACAGCACATACACAGCACACACACAGCACACACACAGCACATACACAACACACACACAGCACATACACAGCACACACACAGCACACACACAGCACACACACAGCACATACACAGCACATACACAGCACACACACAGCACACACACAGCACACACACAGCACATACACAGCACACACACAGCACACACACAGCACACACACAGCACACACACAGCACACACACAGCACATACACAGCACACACACAGCACACACACAGCACACACACAGCACACACACAGCACATACACAGCACATACACAACACATACACAACACATACACAACACATACACAGCACACACACTTTATTATTGCGCTCAGACATGAATATTTCTGTACTGACCTGATGGACAGATGGACAGGCGTCTGTAGTTGTTGTTGTCCTGGTACATGTCCGCGCACCAATGCGGGAAAACAAGTCATCAAACAGGACCCGGGACAAACGAAACTACAGCTGAGAGCGATGTTTATCCAGTCTTGAAGCAAATGATGGTATTGACTCAACTGGGATCACAGATCGCAGAGCGTCTCCGTTTTTGGGCTTTGAAGAGCAAATACGCAAAAGCACTGTCTCAACTTTGATCCGCCATTAGAGAAGCCAGACTGACCACACCTCCACTGCACTGACCACACCTCCACTGCACTGACCACACCTCCACTGCACTGACCACACCTCCACTGCACTGACCACACCTCCACTGCACTGACCACACCTCCACTGCACTGACCACACCTCCACTGCACTGACCACACCTCCACTGCACTGACCACACCTCCACTGCACTGACCACACCTCCACTGCGCATGCGCACGCGGCAAACGCGCGTCTGCTTATTATATTTCGTCTCTGCTCCGCTGCGTCGAGAAAGCGGCGTATTTGCGTTTTTCTTCATGCGTACTTGCGTCCAACTTCGCCATAACGCGCGAATAGGCGTTTGCGGTTTGAACGGGCCATCAGAGCTCTTTGGGCCTGTGGTGCTGATCCTTGTGCAGGTTTAGCGTTCAAAGATTTTTAACGAGTCCAAGGTCTGTTGACTTGTGCATTCTTTACTGATAAAGATTTCCGCTCCAGTCATTGCTGAAAGCAGAGTTTTGGAGACAATGGAACCCTCTCCCTGATGGGGGAGGGGCCCCTGGGGTCCACGACCTGGTGTGTCCTGGCAGAGGTTCAGATCAAGAGCCGAAGGGAAGAGAGAGAGCAGTGGCTCATTGGTCTTTTTATCTGACCGCGGAGGTGTGGCCTAGAGTCAAACGTATTCAGAGTCAAACTTATTCATAATTTTGACAAATTTAACTTAAACCAGCAAAACGACATGTAACTATAACAAAACACTGCAACATCGTCAATGAACACACATCATTAGCAGGTAATGAGGAAGTACATTAAATATGACATGAGCACATTTTGAACACAGTTCTTAAGGCAGACTAAACTAAAACATAGTTACAAGTTTAGATCACACAGAAGCATTAAGTCAGTTTAAATGTGAAATATAGTCATTTAATAAGGACTTAATCCTAAGAAACCTTCCCTCCAGCAGAACAAGGGGCTTTAGTTACAGTGTTTCCACTTCTCCACAGGGGCTTGGACCCATCAGGGTCTTCTGTGTTCTTTCTGGTGTGGTGGTGTTGACCCGAAGGGGGAAAGTGGGTGTGGTGAGGACAGTGTTCTGGTCCAGGGGGTAGGTAACATCCTCGATCCATCTTGATCCATCTGTTGCTTTGTATCCTGTAATTGTGTCTTGAATTATGAAACGGTCTTTTGGAACATATATGTCGCCTACACCCTGGACATGGAGGATTTGAGCCACTCCCCTCAGGCAGGAGGCCACTCCCCTCAGGCAGGAGGCCACTCCCCTCAGGCAGGAGGCCACTCCCCTCAGGCAGGAGGCCACTCCCCTCAGACAGGAGGCCACTCCCCTCAGGCAGGAGGCCACTCCCCTCAGGCAGAGGGCCACTCCCCTCAGGCAGGAGGCCACTCCCCTCAGACAGAGGGCCACTCCCCTCAGGCAGGAGGCCACTCCCCTCAGGCAGGAGGCCACTCCCCTCAGGCAGGAGGCCGCTCCCCTCAGGCAGAGGGCCACTCCCCTCAGGCAGGAGGCCACTCCCCTCAGGCAGGAGGCCACTCCCCTCAGGCAGGAGGCCACTCCCCTCAGGCAGGAGGCCACTCCCCTCAGGCAGGTCTCTACGGTCCATCCAGACCAGAACCTCCAGCCACAAGAACGTCTTTTTTTTTCAGTCTCAGGGGTTCAGCGGAGGTCAAGCCACACATCCGACTCATATGATTCGTGATGACCCGCCCCGCTTGGCTGCAGGGAATTTGGTGCGCTCAGTAGTCGACTTGTGACTTTTGTGACGATACGTCTTGTGATTTCTTTCTTAATATTTGACACTGAATCAAAGCCCTCCTTTTAGGGTTAATGGCGGAAAGTCGTTAGTGGAGGAAAGTCGTCCTGCACATGCTCAGTGGAGGAGAGTCGTCCTGCACATGCTCAGTGGAGGAGAGTCGTCCTGCACATGCTCAGTGGAGGAGAGTCGTCCTGCACATGCTCAGTGGAGGAGAGTCGTCCTGCACATGCTCAGTGGAGGAGAGTCGTCCTGCACATGATCAGTGGAGGAGAGTCGTCCTGCACATGCTCAGTGGAGGAGAGTCGTCCTGCACATGCTCAGTGGAGGAGAGTCGTCCTGCACATGCTCAGTGGAGGAGAGGCGTCTGCACATGCTCAGTGGAGGAGAGTCGTCCTGCACATGCTCAGTGGAGGAGAGTCGTCCTGCACATGCTCAGTGGAGGAGAGTCGTCCTGCACATGTTCAGTGGAGGAGAGTCGTCCTGCACATGCTCAGTGGAGGAGAGTCGTCCTGCACATGCTCAGTGGAGGAGAGTCGTCCTGCACATGCTCAGTGGAGGAGAGTCGTCCTGCACATGCTCAGTGGAGGAGAGTCGTCCTGCACATGCTCAGTGGAGGAGAGTCGTCCTGCACATGCTCAGTGGAGGAGAGTCGTCCTGCACATGATCAGTGGAGGAGAGTCGTCCTGCACATGCTCAGTGGAGGAGAGTCGTCCTGCACATGCTCAGTGGAGGAGAGTCGTCCTGCACATGCTCAGTGGAGGAGAGGCGTCTGCACATGCTCAGTGGAGGAGAGTCGTCCTGCACATGCTCAGTGGAGGAGAGTTGTCCTGCACATGCTCAGTGGAGGAGAGTCGTCCTGCACATGCTCAGTGGAGGAGAGTCGTCCTGCACATGCTCAGTGGAGGAGAGTCGTCCTGCACATGCTCAGTGGAGGAGAGTCGTCCTGCACGTGCTCAGTGGAGGAGAGTCGTCCTGCACATGCTCAGTGGAGGAGAGTCGTCCTGCACGTGCTCAGTGGAGGAGAGTCGTCCTGCACATGCTCAGTGGAGGAGTGTCGTCCTGCACATGCTCAGTGGAGTCGAGGCGTCCTGCACATGCTCAGTGGAGTCGAGGCGTCCTGCACATGCTCAGTGGAGGAGTTGTGCTGTGTTGCTTTTCTCGTGGTGTAAATGGAGTTTAATGGCTTTGGTTTATAAACTTTACAAAGTCCAAAAGCGGAGGCGATGGGCCCCGGGGCCCGTCTGGGACCCGCAGATACTTCAGAGCTGAGCAGAGTTTAGTCAATATCATTATTTTCTCCAAGAGCTGCGTTTTAAGGATTTTTTTTAATCTTGCGGGTTTGTTTTGGGTCTTTTTCCGGGTCGTGTGTAGCACGTCATCTCTGATTGGCTGCGGCGCATCTGCCGCAGAGAGCTGAACAAATCTGAACATGTCACGCCGGACGCTTTGGCCGCCTCGGACGCCTCATACGCGCTCAAAGCGTCGAGAACGTAAGAAAACGCACCAATCGCACCGTAAAAACAAAGAAATTGCGCCGCGGGAAACGCTCGACGCGCGTTTACATAGACTTTGAATGTAAACTGGACGCTTCAGCTGCCGCGGTCTGTACGAGGCTTAAGTCTTGGCACCAGCCTGGCTCCAAAAAGGACCAAAAGGTCAGCCTCTGGGGCCATTTCCCTTGTCCTTTTCTATAACTACTGTACTATAATATAATATCTTTGCGAGCGATCACTTTCGAGGATGCTGGACGCAAAAATTAAGAAAAGGAACAGACTTTGTTGTGAAAATGACATGAGCGTGGCACTTGCCGAGGTGCATTTCTGAACTGGTCTCTGAAAGGCAACTGCAGAAGTCACTGGTTTGAAGTAAATATTCATTATTATGTTTGTTTTTGTGTGAAAATGTTGTTCTTTGAACACAGTGATGTTGATGCACCAGTAAAATATATAACTATGTTTTGAATTTGAAAAAATCATATTTTATCTTTCCAATGAAGAAGGTTCGGTGAATGCGCTTATGAAACTGGTGGGTTCAGTACCTCCAAAAAGGTTAAGAACCTCTGCTCTACAGTCTATCCTCAAAGGGATGCACAACAGCCTGTCCGTCTGTGGGAGCAGAATCTCTCCTTCACTGTGGTTCACTATCTCTACAGGGTTTGCAGTTTGTCCTTGTCGAGAAGGAGGGTCTGAGGACAGGAGGGTCTGAGGACAGGAGGGTCTGAGGACAGGAGGGTCTGAGGACAGGAGGGTCTGAGGACAGGAGGGTCTGAGGACAGGAGGGTCTGAGGACAGGAGGGTCTGAGGACAGGGGATGTTGGGACATTTACTAATTTCCTATTTCTGAACATTATTTAATCTGTTTTTCACTGTTGTGATTTCTGGAATCACAAAAATACATTTAATTGAATTGGTGACGTCATGATTCATTTTATTTTCAGACATTGAGTTTTGTGCAGGTTTTTTGTTTCTTGTCCTGTAATTACAGAGAAATGAACCATAAACCAGGTCAACAAATCTGCAATCTGACAGTTAAATGGCAAATTATACAAAAGAATTCCTTCCCAGCTTTTTTCAAACAAAATGGATCTAGAAAGTCGTGATGTTGACTTCCTGATCCTTGTGATGTCATCAACACGAGGGTGAAGCTGCTGCTCAGGTCATGTGACTGCAGAGTATCAAGAGTGAAATATGGTGTAAACATTAATGCTCTTTCCCTGTGTTGCTGCCCCCTGGTGCTCAGGTACATGAAGTACCTGTATCCGTACGAGTGTGAGAAGCACGGCCTCAGCTCTCCGGCCGAGCTGCAGGCCGCCATCGACAGCAACCGGCGAGAGGGCAGAAGACAGAGCTACGGCGCCGCGCTCTTTAACTACTCCCCTGTCGGCACACCCACGCTCCTGCCCCCGCCCAAGGTGCACCTGCCACACCTGCCACTGGGCATGCACACCAGCGGACACCTGAGCGGACACCTGAGCGGACACCTCAGCCAGCTGCCCAGCATCAAGAAGGGTCTGACCACACTATCTACACCAGCTTTTGATTGTTTTGAAATGTTTCTTGGTTTAGATTATGCCAATACTTTCTATATCGCAGATACATACTGAAAACATCAACTACATGAAGCAAGATGAATAGAATTATGTAGCAAAGAAAACAAAATGAAATGACTTTAAATATGTTTTATATTTGACTTTGAGTTTCCTTGTTTATCGACCGCCGTGAACACTTCTCACAAGGATCGTCCCTGAAACGCTTCACGATGGGAGTTTCTACTGAGAAACTGCGGCTCCTGAAACTGCTGCGCTATTTGACCGTTTTAGACCGCGCCGGGTTAAGGTCAGGGTCAGGGTTAAGGTTAGGGTTAAGGTTAAGGTTAGGGTTAGGGTTAAGGTTAAGGTTAGGGTCAGGGTCAGGGTCAGGGTTAGGGTTAGGGTTAGGGTTAAGGTTAAGGTTAGGGTTAGGGTCAGGGTCAGGGTTAGGGTTAGGGTTAGGGTTAAGGTTAGGGTCAGGGTCAGGGTCAGGGTCAGGGTTAGGGTTAAGGTTAGGGTCAGGGTTAGGGTTAGGGTTAGGGTTAGGGTTAAGGTTAAGGTTAAGGTTAGGGTTAAGGTTAAGGTTAAGGTTAGGGTCAGGGTCAGGGTTAAGGTTAAGGTTAAGGTTAAGGTTAGGGTTAAGGTTAAGGTTAGGGTTAAGGTTAGGGTTAAGGTTAAGGTTAGGGTTAAGGTTAAGGTTAGGGTCAGGGTTAGGGTTAAGGTTAAGGTTAAGGTTAAGGTTAGGGTTAAGGTTAGGGTTAAGGTTAAGGTTAAGGTTAGGGTCAGGGTTAAGGTTAGGGTCAGGGTTAGGGTTAGGGTTAAGGTTAAGGTTAGGGTCAGGGTCAGGGTTAGGGTTAAGGTTAAGGTTAAGGTTAAGGTTAAGGTTAAGGTTAGGGTTAAGGTTAAGGTTAAGGTTAGGGTCAGGGTCAGGGTTAAGGTTAAGGTTAAGGTTAAGGTTAGGGTTAAGGTTAAGGTTAGGGTTAAGGTTAGGGTTAAGGTTAAGGTTAGGGTTAAGGTTAAGGTTAGGGTCAGGGTTAGGGTTAAGGTTAAGGTTAAGGTTAAGGTTAGGGTTAAGGTTAAGGTTAGGGTTAAGGTTAGGGTTAGGGTTAAGGTTAGGGTTAGGGTCAGGGTTAAGGTTAGGGTCAGGGTTAGGGTTAGGGTTAAGGTTAAGGTTAGGGTCAGGGTCAGGGTTAGGGTTAAGGTTAAGGTTAAGGTTAAGGTTAAGGTTAAGGTTAGGGTTAAGGTTAAGGTTAAGGTTAGGGTCAGGGTCAGGGTTAAGGTTAAGGTTAAGGTTAAGGTTAGGGTTAAGGTTAAGGTTAGGGTTAAGGTTAGGGTTAAGGTTAAGGTTAGGGTTAAGGTTAAGGTTAGGGTCAGGGTTAGGGTTAAGGTTAAGGTTAAGGTTAAGGTTAGGGTTAAGGTTAAGGTTAGGGTTAAGGTTAGGGTTAGGGTTAAGGTTAGGGTTAGGGTTAGCCATGAGGCTATATGGCCGTGCCGCGGTTCCTGAAACTGCTGGGTCATTTGACCGCGCCTTTCACAATTGTGGTCAGATTTGTTGAGCCACATCATCTTGTTTTCAGATTTCAGGCTCGTTTGGGTATTTCAAAACTTCACAGACAAATCTGGATCATGTTGATCCTGAAAATCAGGATGATATTGTTCCCTCGTCAGAGGTGGATTTGAGGCTCCAAGTCTGAATCTTTACAGTTTTTCTCACAGAGTTTGAAAAGTTTGCAAAAAAAACTGTAGATTATAGACAACATAATAACTTTTATTATTACTAAATCTGATTTATAAAAAAAATTTAAGTGTTACACAAATCAGAAGTGGAGAACCGGCCCGCTCTCCAGCTTCACCTGCCACATCTACAGCTTCACCTGCCACATCTTCACCTGCCATATCTGCAGCTTCACCTGCCACATCTTCACCTGCCACATCTGCAGCTTCACCTGCCACATCTGCAGCTTCACCTGCCACATCTGCAGCTTCACCTGCCACATCTGCAGCTTCACCTGCCACATCTTCACCTGCCACATCTGCAGCTTCACCTGCCACATCTGCAGCTTCACCTGCCACATCTGCAGCTTCACCTGTCACATCTTCACCTGCCACATCTTCACCTGCCACATCTGCAGCTTCACCTGCCACATCTGCAGCTTCACCTGCCACATCTTCACCTGCCACATCTTCACCTGCCACATCTGCAGCTTCACCTGCCACATCTGCAGCTTCACCTGCCACATCTTCACCTGCCACATCTTCACCTGCCACATCTGCAGCTTCACCTGCCACATCTTCACCTGCCACATCTTCACCTGCCACATCTGCAGCTTCACCTGCCACATCTGCAGCTTCACCTGCCACATCTGCAGCTTCACCTGCCACATCTTCACCTGCCACATCTTCACCTGCCACATCTGCAGCTTCACCTGCCACATCTTCACCTGCCACATCTTCACCTGCCACATCTGCAGC
>NW_027316278.1:39403976-39481476 GCF_026437365.1 Eucyclogobius newberryi | reverse complement strand
TGCATTCATCCTAACTTATAAAAAATCTGTTTGTATCAACTATACCCCTGATATGAACAAATAATTTACATTTTAACTGAAAATATCCCTCACACCCTCTTCACATACGTTTGTATTCACAGCACTTCAATTTTTCCTTATTTTGTTATATTACAGCCTTCTACAAACTTCAACTAACAATACCCCACAATGAGAAACTGAAAGAAGGTTGTTTGGATTATGTCTGGACACTACATACCATTGGTGTCCCACTGCAGGGCTGTCAGGGTAAAAGGAGAACTTTCAGGTGAAACCTAAAACAGTGTTAACAAATGGATTTGCAGGAGTCTTGGTGATTCCAAACTTTTTCCATTTAGGCGAGTTTTTGTTTCACGGATTTTCCTTGGCATTTTCAAAAGGGGAGGACGGAATGAAAATACAAATAAAATGTTATTTTCCCATGATCAAATCACATCTCTACCATCCAGAAGTCGGAGTTGAATTTAAAAATCAAATTTTATTCTAAATAAATGTCTTGGATTCTTAGAATATAGGCCCTGCTACCACCTCTACATTATCTACATAATTATAGTTATCAATGCAAGACTAAACAATATTCTGAAGTAATGATTATTCTTTATTTGAGAACTTTTCATTAAACAGGTTTATTTCAACAAAAACTGGTCATATTAGACAGAGCAAAATCGCATGTCTAACACATTTTCAGACTTATTAGGATTATTAAACTGCCTTTAATGATCATAAACATTACCCACGGGTCAAGAAATACAGAACAACACCGTAAAATAAGCCGCAGAGCAACGAACAAGGCACTAGCCTAGCCTAGCTCCCAACTTAGCTTGCGGCTAACAAGAACAAACAACACGAAGATTCAGACAAAACACACCCAAAACATAAGGAATACACACAGTTACACACATCAGACAACACAAGCGGCGCAGCCGGGCCACGCCCACAGGGGGGCCGCGCCCACAGGCGGGCCACGCCCACAGGCGGGCCACGCCCACAGGCGGGCCGCGCCCACAGGCGGGCCGCGCCCACAGGCGGGCCGCGCCCAGAGGTGGATCCGTTCATGGCTCAGAGATCCAGCGCACCGCCGGTCATTGAAAGAGGATGGACCCAACAGAAAGAACCCTTCGTTCTGACGCAAGTGATCTAACTCGGTGTCAAAGTTGCTGGTGCAGAATACATTTGTATTTTTACTGAGGTTTTGGCCAAAATAACGAAATAATAATAAGAAAAAAAAATATATATATTTTTGGGATCTCAGTTTTTTTACATCGGCGGGCCCCGAAACAACTTATAAAAAACCTCTCCTTACAGATGGCCCCTGGGGTCATAGGACCTTCAATGCTGCAGACTGTACTCTTTCCCAGAGCTGTGCCTTGATACAATCGTGTCTCAGAAGCTTGTCCTCTGACATGAACTGTTAACTGTGGAAACTTATATAGACAAGTGTCGAGTGAGTTTACCACATTTGACTCCAATCAACAAGTACAAACGTAGAAAGAATGATCAGTACCTGTAAAATGATGTACCTGTGCTCACGTCATGGCAACACTGTGAATACTTACCGTAAGTACATGGGCTTTTTTGGATGTTTATGCTTAATAAATTGGCAAATAATGCTCACAACCTTTTTCAAGTTGTCATTATGGGGATTGTTTGTAGAATTATAAATATTATATATATATATATATATATATATATATATATATATTATCATAAATGCAAATAATAATTCAAAATTCATAATTGATGTAATACTTTTTGGAATAAGGCTGTACCACAACAACATTTGGAAAAAGTGCTGTTAATACATTACGAACACGTATTTACATGATTGTGTAAACTTTTACAAGTGTAATAGAGATTGCACAATACAAGTGCGGTGACCACACACAGAGTTTAGTAGTTTGATAGCGACAGGCAGGACTTTGTGTCTCTCGGTGGTGCAGTGTTGCTAAACGAGCTCTTGCAGCTGATCAGCACCGTGTGGAGCAGATGGAGGGAAGTCCAGAAGAACAGCCTCCTTTCAGAGACAAAGGTCAGAGAGTCCAGCTCGCCCACCACAACATGTCCAGTCTTCTTGATGATCTTATTGAGACTCCTCGTGTCCTTCATGATGCGGTCAGCGTACATGATGGCACTGGACACCACAGACTCGAACATCCTGAGCATCGCCCTGCAGATGTCAAAGGACCTCAGCCGCCTCAGAAAATAGGGATTTCTTTGGCCGTTCTCGTAGACAGCGCACATGTTCTGTCCCCAGTCTAGTTTATTGTCCAAATACACCCCCAAGTACTTGTACTCCTCCACCGTGTCCACACGTGGGAATCAGAGCAGCTTTAGTCCCTCTCAGCTCCACCACTAGTTCCTTAGTCTTCATCACGTTGAGCTGAAGGTTCTTCTCACTCCAGGTGACAAAGTTGTCCACTACAGTCCAACAGATTTATCAGAGAACTTCTGAAGGCGGCAGGATGTGGTGTAGTAGTTCAAATCTGTGGTGTAGAGGGTGAAGAGGAAAGGAGAGAGGACCGTCCCCTGTGGTGAAGCAGCATTTTTAAGACATTATGGATGAGCTACGGGAGCTGAAAGTCAAGGAAGTGACACTGCAGACGGAAAACAACAATAAGAAAAGTAAGATCCTGGATTTGAAGTGCAGGTCCTGCAGAAAACATCTCAGACTTGTTCCCCACATTACAATAGAAGACAAGGATCTGATTATGAGCTTCACCATCGTGTGAAGAAACGTGTCATGAAGGCCGCAAAGGTTAAAGGAGATTTCCAGTACAAAGGCGAAGTCTTCCCTGCCCAGGATATTCTTCTTTTTTTTTCCAGCGGAATCTACTATTATTTTTTAAAACACAAGAAAGTCCAGAGAGAAACTAGAAGAAAATAAAAAATCACGATTAGACATCAAGATAAAACTATGGCACATAAACTCGATGGTCCAAAGTTGGTCAAATTTGTCCATTTTCAAATCCAGTTTGAATGTAATTGTTTCCAGTATGATCCCTCCACCTTATGCTCCGAAAAGTATCCGCTTATTGTTTCCATGGCAGGAGTTTGGAGACCCAGACACACAGTTCTGAAATCAGCGCTTTAATGATCTCAGTCCAATATTTCTGAGCAACAGGACGGTCCCTAAAAACATGGTAATGAGGCGTCATGGCAACCACAGCTTCTCCAGCAGATGGAATGTCCTCGTGAAGAGTGAACACATAACAGACATATAACAGACACATAACAGACACATAACATACATATGACATACATATAACAGACATATAACAGACACATAACAGACACATAACATACATATGACATACATATAACAGACATATAACAGACACATAACAGACACATAACATACATATGACATACATATAACAGACATATAACAGACACATAACAGACACATAACATACATATGACATACATATAACAGACATATAACAGACACATAACAGACATATAACAGACACATAACAGACACATAACAGACACTTAACATACATATGACAGACACATAACAGACATATAACAGACACATAACAGACATATAACAGACACATAACAGACACATAACAGACACATAACAGACACATAACAGACACTTAACATACATATGACATACATATAACAGACATATAACAGACACATAACAGACACATAACAGACATATAACAGACACATAACAGACACATAACAGACATATAACAGACACATAATAGACACATAACAGACACATAACAGACATATAACAGACACATAACAGACACATAACAGACACATAACAGACATATAACAGACACATAACAGACACATAACAGACACATAACAGACATATAACAGACACATAATAGACACATAACAGACACATAACAGACATATAACAGACACATAATAGACACACATATAACAGACACATAACAGACATATAACAGACACATAACAGACATATAACAGACACATAACAGACACTTAACATACATATGACATACATATAACAGACACATAACAGACACATAACAGACATATAACAGACACATAATAGACACACATATAACAGACACATAACAGACATATAACAGACACATAACAGACATATAACAGACATATAACAGACACATAACAGACATATAACAGACACATAACAGACACATAACAGACATATAACAGACGCATAACAGACACATATAACAGACACATAACAGACACATAACCGACACATAACAAACATATAACAGACACATAACAGACACATAACAAACATATAACAGACACATAACAAACATATAACAGACACATAACAGACATATAACAGACACATAACAGACACATAACAAACACATAACAGACACATAACAGACACATAACAGACACATAACCGACACATAACAAACATATAACAGACACATAACAGACACATAACAAACATATAACAGACACATAACAGACAAATAACAGACACATATAACAGACACATAACAGACACATAACCGACACATAACAAACATATAACAGACACATAACAGACACATAACAGACACATAACAGACACATAACATACATATAACAGACATATAACAGACACATAACCGACACATAACAGACATATAACAGACACATAACAGACATATAACATACATATAACAGACACATAACAGACACATATAACAGACACATAACCGACACATAACAGACACATATAACAGACACATAACAGACACATAACATACATATAACAGACACATAACCGACACATAACAGACACATAACAGACACATATAACAGACACATAACAGACACTTAACATACATATGACATACATATAACAGACATATAACAGACACATAACAGACATATAACAGACACATAACAGACACATAACAGACACATAACAGACATATAACAGACACATAACAGACACATAACAGACATATAACAGACACATAACAGACACATAACAGACACTTAACATACATATGACAAACATATAACAGACATATAACAGACACATAACAGACATATAACAGACACATAACAGACATATAACAGACACATAACAGACACATAACAGACACATAACAGACACATAACAGACACATAACAGACATATAACAGACACATAATAGACACATAACAGACATATAACAGACACATAACAGACATATAACAGACATATAACAGACACATAATAGACATATAACAGACATATAACAGACACATAACAGACACATAACAGACACATAACAGACATATAACAGACACATAACAGACACATAACAGACATATAACAGACATATAACAGACACATAACAGACACATAACAGACACATAACAGACATATAACAGACACATAACAGACATATAACAGACACATAATAGACACACATATAACAGACACATAACATACATATAACAGACACATAACATACACATAACAGACATATAACAGACACATAACAGACATATAACAGACACATAATAGACACATAACAGACACATAACAGACATATAACAGACACATAATAGACACATAACAGACATATAACAGACATATAACAGACACATAACAGACACATAACAGACACATAACAGACACATAACAGACACATAACAGACACATAACAGACACATATAACAGACACATAACATACATATAACAGACACATAACAGACATATAACAGACACATAACAGACACATATAACAGACACATAACATACATATAACAGACACATAACAGACATATAACAGACACATAACAGACATATAACAGACACATAACATACACATAACAGACACTTAACAGACACATATAACAGACACATAACAGACATATAACAGACATATAACAGACACATAACAGACACATAACAGACACATAACAGACACATAACAGACATATAACAGACATGTACATATATTTTCTCATTCTTTGTCAGTGAAATTAAAATGACGCTCTCTTTCCCAGTTATTTGTAATGTAATGTTTTATATCATGTAGATATTATTCCCCTTGAAGTGTCTGATTCATGAGCTTTAGTAAATACTGTTATTCAGTCAAAGGGTTTCTGTGGTTCTTGCTTAGTTTAATTTCTTGGCTATAATTACTCCTTATTTATAACTTCAAGCCTGCCGCACTGCAAAGGACCGCAACCCACTTCACCTGCAGCACCTGGACTCCTCTACTCCAGGATCCTGTTTGTGGACTTCAGCTCTGCATCAACATCACCTCCTGCTCTGCTCCAGGACAAGCTCTCCCAGCTCAATGTGCCCGACTCCACCTGCAGGGGGAGCACCGACTCCACCTGCAGGGGGAGCGCCGACTCCACCTGCAGGGGGAGCGCTGACTCCACCTGCAGGGGGAGCGCCGACTCCACCTGCAGGGGGAGCGCCGACTCCACCTGCAGGGGGAGCGCCGACTCCACCTGCAGGGGGAGCGCCGACTCCACCTGCAGGGGGAGCGCCGACTCCACCTGCAGGGGGAGCACCGACTCCACCTGCAGGGGGAGCACCGACTCCAAGTCAAAGGATGTTTTTCAATATATCAAAGCTTTTCATGTAATTTTCTTTTGTAATCTGGTAGAAAGCCTCAAACTGGCAGCATTTGTGCGGCAGTGGGACCTTTGTGCTGCTCAAGGGACTGACGATGGGAATGAGACGATGGCTATAACCTTTAGATATTTACCTGTAAATTTTTTATTATTTAATTAATGCCCCTTTAAAAATAAATACATTTTGTTATCCAGACTTTAAATCTCAAATCTGTGCTGTAAGGTGTAAAACTTTGATCGTAAGCCAACCAGTTAAAGATTTTAACTGTTGTTTAGGTTGTATGTTGAGATTACGGCAGTTCTTTCCAGGTTGTAAGCATGGATTTTACCCAGGGGTTCTCTCCCAGCAAGAACCCAACACCATTCTAAATGTGTTTTCATGGAGCTTCATCCTCTGGGTCACATCAGTAAAAGCAACGCTCTGATTTGAGCTGAAACAAAGTCGTTTTTGAAACAATCTAAATCCCATCCCCCTTTTTCTTTTGGACTAAGTGAGGCTTTAATTTGTATTTAAATGTGCAATGATTTTGTTTCTATTGATGTTTGGTTGATGTCTACTTTTGTTCTTCTTTCCCTTTTGCTGTCTGCTCGTGTTGTGTTCTGTAATATCCCGTGTCCTATGTTTATTCTTTGAAAAAACTTAATTATATATTGAATATTCTTGATTACGGTTATCAAAATATTAACTACAATTGTTTTTTATAGTCAACTATTAAACAACAAGAACAATTAAACATCCCCAATACCTATTTCAAGCCAAGACATCGAGCTTTCATCTCATATATGAATGACTTTTGGGCAATGACCTGAGCTACCTCTTGAGTAAAAGGTGTGACAACAGCCGCCTTTTACTCAAGTACTCACTGGGATTACTGGATTGATACTTGTTGGTCCATTAGCACTTCTGTCCCTGCCGTTCTGGTAATGCCCCTAATCAGAGCACTGCATGGGGAAGATTTACTTGTTTTTGACGGACAGCTCCGCTCTCTCTCCCTAACTCTCTCTTTCTTTTTCTCTCCTACAGATTTGAAAAGTGACAGGCGCACTCTTTAATCCATGCATCCTTATCCTGTCACTCAGCTGATCATCTCCGATACTTCACTGCGCTCCTGTTTTCTTCTGTTCCCTCTTTTCTAAATGCTCCTATCGAGTTTTCCTGCCTCTCACTCTCGGCCTCCTCTCTTGACAGATGATAGACAAGAGGCCGCATTGAACCTGTCTACCGACGGCATTAGCAGCATCAACATGTCAATAGAAATAAATGGAGTTGTCTACACAGGTAAATAGCCGGCCCGTTTGCTGATGTAATTGCGGGCAGGAAATTCAATAAGTTATAGCAGCTCAGCGGTGCTCAGTCCTCTACGCAATTTGATGTGTTCTCTATAAAATCCATGGTAATGAAGTGGCGGCCCAATAGGCTGAGGGAAAGAGCGGTTTTGGAGGCAGGTTTGGTCGATGGGGCTTATTGTCTTATGGCACCGGGTTCAGGATGAGCGGAAGTGACCGGAGAACGGCAGAAGAGCAGGAGATACAGGGCTGAAGATTGTACCGAGGAAAGAATAATAAAAAATAGTATAAATGAAAACTATGACTAGATGTTTCATCCCATTGGAACGATAAAGTTCTATCTGCTTCACAATAGTTCTGAGATATTTAGGTTTTAAGTTGAGACCAGCAAAAATGAAAGAGGGTAGACATTGATTTGAAACAAGGGAAGAAATGGCCCCCCAAAGGTCTAAAAGAGGGTGTTTTTGGAAGTGGTCATTTGCAGATAGAACCAATATTATTTAGAATGATAAGGTTCTACATAAAACATGCCAAAAGAGGAACTTATGTTCCAGTGGTTGTCAAACTGGGGGTCGTGAAATGATTTCAGGGGCTGATATAGGGAACATTTTCTCCCGTCAAATGCAGCGGCAAATGTGCATTTATATTTGGTGCCTGCTGAATTCATTTATCTAGAACTAAATCCTACAAATAAAATTAAACTCTGCACATACAGTAAGAGGGTTTGTGTTTTATAGAATACTGTATAAGATGTTTTCAGAACTCATGCACACAAACTGTATGAAAAAAATAGAACTTGTACATAGTCAATAAACGGCAGGTGCCACATATATAACGTGCGTGATGCGTCTTTAAACCGGGGTTCTCGCGGTGCTCCTCAACTAGTTTCCTTTTAAAACTATTATAAAACAAATAAACAGAACAAAACAGAATGATCAGGCTGAGTGGAAAAAACACAATTAGACCAAAACTAAACATAATCCCATCATATAGAAATGTATCTTTTAGAGCTCTGAACCATCATTCCCCCAAGATTCATTACTCTTTACACCCTGCATCTCCAATAATGTTATTTCAGCTTATTGTTAGACTTATCGTTAGACTTATTGTTAAATTTATTGTTAGATTTATTGTTAGACTTCTAGCCACGGATGTCCATAACAACGGGGAAGAGGGGCAGAGTTATCACCCGGTCACCACCTGGTGTTCAGTTGGATCCTCTGGTGGAGGAGGAAGCCGGACAGACTCGGCAGACCCAAGTGCATTGTGGGGGTCTGTTGGGGACGTCTTACGGAGCCTCGGTCAGCAGGGTCTTCACACCTCATGTCCCGGGGATTTTATTAATTTATTTTATTTTTTACTTTTTTTATTCAATATATATAATATTCAATACTTTTTTTGCTTGTCCCTTTCAGTCTCATAACATTTATATTTTGTGAGATAGAAAATAAATGGAATTGGAAATGTTTTATGAATTTTCTGACTTTTTGGTTTTCTGGGCTCCTCGACTTGAAATAGTCTTTATTTAACACTAGGGCTGGGAATCGCCGGGTCCCTCACAATACGATACACGATACACGGCTCACGATACGATACACGGCTCACGATACGATACACGGCTCACGATACGATACACGGCTCACGATACGATACACGGCTCACGATACGATACACGATACACGGCTCACGATACGATACACGGCTTACGATACACGGCTCACGATACGATACACGATACATGGATCACGATACGATACACGGCTCACGATACGATACACGATACATGGCTCGCGATACGATACATGGCTCACGATACGATACACGATACACGGCTCACGATACGATACACGATACATGGCTCACGATACGATACACGGCTCACGATACGATACACGGCTCACGATACGATACACGATACACGGCTCACGATACGATAATATCGTGATATGGCGATTCTGTGATTATCGATATATTGTCTAAAATATATGATATAAGATCATTTCTTTAAACATATGATATATCGTGATATATCATATGTTTAAAGAAATATTATTTTTTTAATTTATCTCAATTTATTTTTTGTTGAAACACAACGATAAATAAACAACTTGTATTCTGTTTGTTAAAAAGGCTCATGCTGGCCCTTTAAGGGGCGGAGCCTAGACCACGGGCGAGCGGAGCGAGGGAGAGAGAGAAGAGAGAGTTTATCTAAGTTTATCTAAGTTTACAGTTTAAATTAGCATTAGCAATTAGTGTGTGATATAAGACTACACACGCACACACACACACACACATAATATACCCTGTGTGTGTGTGTAAGATGTAACAAGATGTAAAGAAAAGCCATCATTAAACTCCCCTCAATGAAACAGCGTTGTGACCGGGCTCACCACAGTGACTCGTCAGCCCACACCAGCACAAGAATTATATCCTATAACTAACATACACATTGTATACGTCATGTATACTGTCTTTGACAACACACTTCACACCATTTGGGTGAAATATTGCAGTAGAGAACTCTCTGTGTAAACAGTACTATGAGTACTATGAGTACTATGAGTACTATGAGTACTATATGTACTATATGTACCGTGACCGTAATGTAGGACTCGGGGGCCCTTGTGTCCCCCCAACACAAATGAGGCCCACTCTTTCTGCCAGTTCAAGTGCAGACTTAGCTCGGATCTGGTCGTAAAGAGCAGGAAGTATTTCTGAGAGGGAATGTCAACGCCTTCTCCACCTGCTGTACGGACGGAGTAAACTGAGGCCCCGCACTGAGGGGCCCCGCACTGAGGGGCCCCGCACTGAGGGGCCCCGCACTGAGGGGCCCCGCACTGAGGGGCCCCGCACTGAGGGGCCCCGCACTGAGGGGCCCCGCACTGAGGGGCCCCGCACTGAGGCCCCGCGCACTGAGGCCCCGCACTGAGGTCCCGCGCACTAAGGCCCCGCGCACTGAGGCCCCGCACTGAGGCCCCGCACTGATGGATTTTGCTGGTGCAGGGCTGTGCGCGATGCTCGTGTTTCCCGTGTTCCAAACTTTTGAAACTCAGTTATTACATCATCCTTTTGGAGCTTTGTCCCGTCTGCTCTAGAAGCCGAAAAGAGTCCGTACTTTGGACTTAAATGTTGTTGGTGCGTCTCGCATCTCACTTTTGTTTTCTTCGTCTGACGCTGCCATTTCCTTGTACGACTTCTTCTTCCGCCCATATCGCGATATATCGCCATATCGATATTTTGGCGCACCCCTGTTTAGCAACCTAATTTACTTGTCTTCCAAAGTAACTGAATGTGATTGATTGGTATATATGTATTTAATTAAGTTTATTAACCTTTAGTCACCCTAATAAAACTCTTTGAGATCAAAACCTGGGGCGAAGTGAAAAGATATGAGCACAAATCATAAAAGCATTTACAAAACAAAACAAGACATTTAAGACAACATTAAAACTGCAAGCAGTGATAAAGGGCCCTCGCAGCAGAAGGGTGCTACACTGCCCACAAACCCTGGTTTTACATCTTTTTAAAAATGGCAGATGTCAAGTTTGGGTCCCATGGTAACCATCGCAGGGCGAGCGGGGGAGCCATTTTAAAGAGAGATGTCAAATTGACATAATAATATGTTCAGCTCATCACATTACATCAAAGGTCTAAATCTGATGATGTTTGGAAGGATTTTTTAAATCTGCCACTTTAGAAAGAGCTCGTTATTACCAAACCCTGAGATCTAGTGTTGAGCCCACATGTGTCCTGAGGAGTATTATTATGGGATGTAGGATTTCTTTCCATATTCAAATATATTTTCACTGTTTCCAGAGTCATGGACTTTGTGCTATTTGCTGTTAATGATCAGCCAATGATCATTGGTCTCTTCATTCTCACTGCAGTGATTACACTCTGCAGTCTTTGACTCAAGTGCAGAGCTTCTTTAGCCTAACGCTGTTATTTAGAGCTGATAAACATAGTTTTCTATCATTTTAGTTTGAATATAGTCCGATTGTTGTACTCCGTAATCCCAACAAAACAAACTTTGTACAAGACTCGACCTTGTACAAACTCAATCTCCAAAGATAAAGTGTGGTGTCTTTTAACCGAACACCAGTGAGGATCGTCAGCAGGAGAAGAGCTGCTCTGAAAGAGGGAGATGTTTGTGATAAAAGAGAATTGCTCTTTGGCATAATCTTTGCTTCTTTGGTTTACGGTCACTTTAGAAGACAAGCCATTCAAATGCTAATGCTTAACAGGAGTGAGGGAGTTTCAGTTCAACAGGGAAACAAAGGCAGGGCTTGTTTCAGCTGAAACTCCTCCCTGAGGGCGGGGCTTAGTCAGCAGTATAAAGTATAAGTCAAGTTTCTCAGACCAACTCACCAGATTGAAATTGACTTTCCGTCAGAGATTGAAACATCTTCCATTTAAAAACGTGTCCAGATGAAACTTCTCTCCTGGACGAATGGAGGGCTCTGAATCATATATTCATTCTCATATATTCTTTTCATTGCTCGTCAAACTGATTTTCCCTAAAACAGTCTGAGTAAAAAAAACAACAATTCAAAATGAGACTGTCCTCTTTGTGCAGCTGAGACTAAAGCCGCCTTCAGACCGTCAAAAGCGTCCAGTTTACGTTCAAAGTCTATGTAAACGTTCGACACGTTCCTGCGTTTTTGGCGTCAAGTGCGGCGCGTCAGGGGCGTCGGCCGCTCGGAACGCTTTTGACGCTTTGGAAGCGCGTCCCAGGGGTCCAAAGCGTCCGACGCAGGAAAGTTGAGCATTGTCCATCTTCTCTGCGTTGGACGCGGCGCAGCAGCCAATCAGAGATGACGCTCCAGTGACGTGCTGCACGACCCCGAAGAAGACTCAAAACAAACCTCTCAACGATAAAAAAAAATCCTTTAAACGCAGCTCTTGGAGCAAATAATGATATTGACTAAACTCTGCTCAGCTCTGAAGTATCTGCGGGTCCCAGACGGGCCCCAGGGCCCATCGCCTCCACTTTTTGACTTTGTAAAGTTAATAAACCAAAGCCATTAAACTCCATTTACACCACGAGAAAAGCAACACAGCACAACTCCTCCACTGAGCATGTGCAGGACGCCTCGACTCCACTGAGCATGTGCAGGACGACTCTCCTCCACTGAGCATGTGCAGGACGACACTCCTCCACTGAGCATGTGCAGGACGACTCGACTACACTGAGCATGTGCAGGACGACTCTCCTCCACTGAGCATGTGCAGGACGACTCTCCTCCACTGAGCATGTGCAGGACGACTCTCCTCCACTGAGCATGTGCAGGACGACTCTCCTCCACTGAGCATGTGCAGGACGACTCGACTCCACTGAGCATGTGCAGGACGACTCTCCTCCACTGAGCATGTGCAGGACGACTCTCCTCCACTGAGCATGTGCAGGACGACTCTCCTCCACTGAGCATGTGCAGGACGACTCTCCTCCACTGAGCATGTGCAGGACGACTCTCCTCCACTGAGCATGTGCAGGACGACTCTCCTCCACTGAGCATGTGCAGGACGACTCTCCTCCACTGAGCATGTGCAGGACGACTCTCCTCCACTGAGCATGTGCAGGACAACTCGACTACACTGAGCATGTGCAGGACGACTCTCCTCCACTGAGCATGTGCAGGACGACTCTCCTCCACTGAGCATGTGCAGGACGACTCTCCTCCACTGAGCATGTGCAGGACGACTCTCCTCCACTGAGCATGTGCAGGACGACTCGACTACACTGAGCATGTGCAGGACGACTCGACTACACTGAGCATGTGCAGGACGACTCTCCTCCACTGAGCATGTGCAGGACGACTCTCCTCCACTGAGCATGTGCAGGACGACTCGACTACACTGAGCATGTGCAGGACGACTCTCCTCCACTGAGCATGTGCAGGACGACTCTCCTCCACTGAGCATGTGCAGGACGACTCTCCTCCACTGATCATGTGCAGGACGACTCTCCTCCACTGAGCATGTGCAGGACGACTCTCCTCCACTGAGCATGTGCAGGACGACTCTCCTCCACTGAGCATGTGCAGGACGACTCTCCTCCACTGAGCATGTGCAGGACGACTCTCCTCCACTGAGCATGTGCAGGACGACTCTCCTCCACTGAGCATGTGCAGGACGACTCGACTCCTCTGAGCATGTGCAGGACGCCTCGACTCCTCTGAGCATGTGCAGGACGACTCGACTCCTCTGAGCATGTGCAGGACGCCTCGACTCCTCTGAGCATGTGCAGGACGACTCAGATTTCAAATCCACCTAGATTTTTTCTGGTAAATATAATTGGGAGTAAAACTGCTGTTGGAGGAATGGACTGACAGGAAGTAGACTGTGTTGGGTTTTGGAAATTCCCATTTCAAAGCCTGTAATTAAATATAAAAAAGTCTTATAAATGTGAGTTTTGGAGGACCTGGTCTTTGTTCTTTCCTCAAGAAAGATGCGCCGGCGCCTGGCTTCATCTCTACACTTGTATCACAGTATGAACGTCCTTCATTTTGGACAATTTAAATGTCAGTTTGCTGTCGCTCTAAGCCAGTGGTCCACAAACTACGGCCCGCGGGCCACATCTGGCCCGTTGGGCCTTTCAATCCGGCCCGCCAAGCGTAGGCTTTATTAGACAGTAGATGGAATGAGAAAGAAAGGAAGGGGAATGATGAGAGAGAAAGGAGGACATGCAGCAAATGTCCGAGTCGGGATTCAAACTCACGATACTGTGGCCGTTCATTTTACCTTTCGCCTGTAATGCCCACATTTCCCCAAGAGATGGCACTGTTCCCTCTAAGTTGCACGCCTGCGCAGCTGCGCACTGCTCGCAAATTCACCACAAACGGCCACCGGGGCCAAACAAGCAGGAAGCGCAAGTGTTTGACACTGTAGAAGACTCTTGTGGACAGTAGAAGACTCTTGTGGACAGTAGAAGACTCTTGTGGACAGTAGAAGACTCTTGTGGACAAAGACTCTTGTGGACAGTAGAAGACTCTTGTGGACAAAGACTCTTGTGGACAGTAGAAGACTCTTGTGGACAGTAGAAGACTCTTGTGGACAAAGACTCTTGTGGACAGTAGAAGGCTCTTGTGGACAGTAGAAGGCTCTTGTGGACAGTAGAAGACTCTTGTGGACAGTAGAAGACTCTTGCGGACAGTAGAAGACTCTTGTGGACAGTAGAAGACTCTTGTGGACAGTATAAGACTCTTGTGGACAAAGACTCTTGTGGACAGTAGAAGACTCTTGTGGACAGTAAAAGACTCTTGTGGACAAAGACTCTTGTGGACAGTAGAAGACTCTTGTGGACAGTAGAAGACTCTTGTGGACAGTAGAAGACTCTTGTGGACAAAGACTCTTGTGGACAGTAGAAGACTCTTGTGGACAAAGACTCTTGTGGACAGTAGAAGACTCTTGTGGACAGTAGAAGACTCTTGTGGACAGTAGAAGACTCTTGTGGACAAAGACTCTTGTGGACAGTAGAAGGCTCTTGTGGACAGTAGAAGACTCTTGTGGACAGTAGAAGACTCTTGTGGACAGTAGAAGACTCTTGTGGACAAAGACTCTTGTGGACAGTAGAAGGCTCTTGTGGACAGTAGAAGACTCTTGTGGACAGTAGAAGACTCTTGCGGACAGTAGAAGACTCTTGTGGACAGTAGAAGACTCTTGTGGACAGTATAAGACTCTTGTGGACAAAGACTCTTGTGGACAGTAGAAGACTCTTGTGGACAGTAAAAGACTCTTGTGGACAAAGACTCTTGTGGACAGTAGAAGACTCTTGTGGACAGTAGAAGACTCTTGTGGACAGTAGAAGACTCTTGTGGACAGTAGAAGACTCTTGTGGACAAAGACTCTTGTGGACAGTAGAAGACTCTTGTGGACAAAGACTCTTGTGGACAGTAGAAGACTCTTGTGGACAGTAGAAGACTCTTGTGGACAAAGACTCTTGTGGACAGTAGAAGACTCTTGTGGACAAAGACTCTTGTGGACAGTAGAAGACTCTTGTGGACAGTAGAAGACTCTTGTGGACAAAGACTCTTGTGGACAGTAGAAGGCTCCTGTGGACAGTAGAAGACTCTTGTGGACAGTAGAAGACTCTTGCGGACAGTAGAAGACTCTTGTGGACAGTAGAAGACTCTTGTGGACAGTATAAGACTCTTGTGGACAAAGACTCTTGTGGACAGTAGAAGACTCTTGTGGACAGTAAAAGACTCTTGTGGACAAAGACTCTTGTGGACAGTAGAAGACTCTTGTGGACAGTAGAAGACTCTTGTGGACAGTAGAAGACTCTTGTGGACAAAGACTCTTGTGGACAGTAGAAGACTCTTGTGGACAAAGACTCTTGTGGACAGTAGAAGACTCTTGTGGACAGTAGAAGACTCTTGTGGACAGTAGAAGACTCTTGTGGACAAAGACTCTTGTGGACAGTAGAAGACTCTTGTGGACAGTAAAAGACTCTTGTGGACAAAGACTCTTGTGGACAGTAGAAGACTCTTGTGGACAGTAGAAGACTCTTGTGGACAGTAGAAGACTCTTGTGGACAAAGACTCTTGTGGACAGTAGAAGACTCTTGTGGACAAAGACTCTTGTGGACAGTAGAAGACTCTTGTGGACAGTAGAAGACTCTTGTGGACAAAGACTCTTGTGGACAGTAGAAGACTCTTGTGGACAAAGACTCTTGTGGACAGTAGAAGACTCTTGTGGACAGTAGAAGACTCTTGTGGACAAAGACTCTTGTGGACAGTAGAAGGCTCTTGTGGACAGTAGAAGACTCTTGTGGACAGTAGAAGACTCTTGCGGACAGTAGAAGACTCTTGTGGACAGTAGAAGACTCTTGTGGACAGTATAAGACTCTTGTGGACAAAGACTCTTGTGGACAGTAGAAGACTCTTGTGGACAGTAAAAGACTCTTGTGGACAAAGACTCTTGTGGACAGTAGAAGACTCTTGTGGACAGTAGAAGACTCTTGTGGACAGTAGAAGACTCTTGTGGACAAAGACTCTTGTGGACAGTAGAAGACTCTTGTGGACAAAGACTCTTGTGGACAGTAGAAGACTCTTGTGGACAGTAGAAGACTCTTGTGGACAGTAGAAGACTCTTGTGGACAAAGACTCTTGTGGACAGTAGAAGGCTCTTGTGGACAGTAGAAGACTCTTGTGGACAGTAGAAGACTCTTGTGGACAGTAGAAGACTCTTGTGGACAAAGACTCTTGTGGACAGTAGAAGGCTCTTGTGGACAGTAGAAGACTCTTGTGGACAGTAGAAGACTCTTGCGGACAGTAGAAGACTCTTGTGGACAGTAGAAGACTCTTGTGGACAGTATAAGACTCTTGTGGACAAAGACTCTTGTGGACAGTAGAAGACTCTTGTGGACAGTAAAAGACTCTTGTGGACAAAGACTCTTGTGGACAGTAGAAGACTCTTGTGGACAGTAGAAGACTCTTGTGGACAGTAGAAGACTCTTGTGGACAAAGACTCTTGTGGACAGTAGAAGACTCTTGTGGACAAAGACTCTTGTGGACAGTAGAAGACTCTTGTGGACAGTAGAAGACTCTTGTGGACAGTAGAAGACTCTTGTGGACAAAGACTCTTGTGGACAGTAGAAGGCTCTTGTGGACAGTAGAAGACTCTTGTGGACAGTAGAAGACTCTTGTGGACAGTAGAAGACTCTTGTGGACAAAGACTCTTGTGGACAGTAGAAGGCTCTTGTGGACAGTAGAAGACTCTTGTGGACAGTAGAAGACTCTTGCGGACAGTAGAAGACTCTTGTGGACAGTAGAAGACTCTTGTGGACAGTATAAGACTCTTGTGGACAAAGACTCTTGTAGACAGTAGAAGACTCTTGTGGACAGTAGAAAACTCTTGTGGACAGTAGAAGACTCTTGTGGACAAAGACTCTTGTGGACAGTAGAAGACTCTTGTGGACAGTAGAAGACTCTTGTGGACAAAGACTCTTGTGGACAGTAGAAGACTCTTGTGGACAAAGACTCTTGTGGACAGTAGAAGACTCTTGTGGACAGTAGAAGACTCTTGTGGACAGTAGAAGACTCTTGTGGACAAAGACTCTTGTGGACAGTAGAAGACTCTTGTGGACAAAGACTCTTGTGGACAGTAGAAGACTCTTGTGGACAGTAGAAGACTCTTGTGGACAAAGACTCTTGTGGACAGTAGAAGACTCTTGTGGACAGTAGAAGACTCTTGCGGACAGTAGAAGACTCTTGTGGACAGTAGAAGACTCTTGTGGACAGTATAAGACTCTTGTGGACAAAGACTCTTGTGGACAGTAGAAGACTCTTGTGGACAGTAGAAGACTCTTGCGGACAGTAGAAGACTCTTGTGGACAGTAGAAGACTCTTGTGGACAGTATAAGACTCTTGTGGACAAAGACTCTTGTGGACAGTAGAAGACTCTTGTGGACAGTAGAAGACTCTTGTGGACAGTAGAAGACTCTTGTGGACAAAGACTCTTGTGGACAGTAGAAGACTCTTGTGGACAGTAAAAGACTCTTGTGGACAAAGACTCTTGTGGACAGTAGAAGGCTCTTGTGGACAGTAGAAGACTCTTGTGGACAGTAGAAGACTCTTGCGGACAGTAGAAGACTCTTGTGGACAGTAGAAGACTCTTGTGGACAGTATAAGACTCTTGTGGACAAAGACTCTTGTGGACAGTAGAAGACTCTTGTGGACAGTAAAAGACTCTTGTGGACAAAGACTCTTGTGGACAGTAGAAGACTCTTGTGGACAGTAGAAGACTCTTGTGGACAGTAGAAGACTCTTGTGGACAAAGACTCGTGTGGACAGTAGAAGACTCTTGTGGACAAAGACTCTTGTGGACAGTAGAAGACTCTTGTGGACAGTAGAAGACTCTTGTGGACAGTAGAAGACTCTTGTGGACAAAGACTCTTGTGGACAGTAGAAGGCTCTTGTGGACAGTAGAAGACTCTTGTGGACAGTAGAAGACTCTTGTGGACAGTAGAAGACTCTTGTGGACAAAGACTCTTGTGGACAGTAGAAGGCTCTTGTGGACAGTAGAAGACTCTTGTGGACAGTAGAAGACTCTTGCGGACAGTAGAAGACTCTTGTGGACAGTAGAAGACTCTTGTGGACAGTATAAGACTCTTGTGGACAAAGACTCTTGTAGACAGTAGAAGACTCTTGTGGACAGTAGAAAACTCTTGTGGACAGTAGAAGACTCTTGTGGACAAAGACTCTTGTGGACAGTAGAAGACTCTTGTGGACAGTAGAAGACTCTTGTGGACAAAGAC
Source organism: Eucyclogobius newberryi (assembly GCF_026437365.1). Taxonomy (NCBI): domain Eukaryota; kingdom Metazoa; phylum Chordata; class Actinopteri; order Gobiiformes; family Gobiidae; genus Eucyclogobius; species Eucyclogobius newberryi. The sequence continues at coordinate 39,462,368 of NW_027316278.1, read as the reverse complement.
TCTTGTGGACAGTAGAAGACTCTTGTGGACAAAGACTCTTGTGGACAGTAGAAGACTCTTGTGGACAGTAGAAGACTCTTGTGGACAGTAGAAGACTCTTGTGGACAAAGACTCTTGTGGACAGTAGAAGACTCTTGTGGACAAAGACTCTTGTGGACAGTAGAAGACTCTTGTGGACAGTAGAAGACTCTTGTGGACAAAGACTCTTGTGGACAGTAGAAGACTCTTGTGGACAGTAGAAGACTCTTGCGGACAGTAGAAGACTCTTGTGGACAGTAGAAGACTCTTGTGGACAGTATAAGACTCTTGTGGACAAAGACTCTTGTGGACAGTAGAAGACTCTTGTGGACAGTAGAAGACTCTTGCGGACAGTAGAAGACTCTTGTGGACAGTAGAAGACTCTTGTGGACAGTATAAGACTCTTGTGGACAAAGACTCTTGTGGACAGTAGAAGACTCTTGTGGACAGTAGAAGACTCTTGTGGACAGTAGAAGACTCTTGTGGACAAAGACTCTTGTGGACAGTAGAAGACTCTTGTGGACAGTAGAAGACTCTTGTGGACAGTAGAAGACTCTTGTGGACAAAGACTCTTGTGGACAGTAGAAGACTCTTGTGGACAAAGACTCTTGTGGACAGTAGAAGACTCTTGTGGACAAAGACTCTTGTGGACAGTAGAAGACTCTTGTGGACAAAGACTCTTGTGGACAGTAGAAGACTCTTGTGGACAAAGACTCTTGTGGACAGTAGAAGACTCTTGTGGACAGTAGAAGACTCTTGTGGACAAAGACTCTTGTGGACAGTAGAAGACTCTTGTGGACAAAGACTCTTGTGGACAGTAGAAGGCTCTTGTGGACAGTAGAAGACTCTTGTGGACAGTAGAAGACTCTTGTGGACAAAGACTCTTGTGGACAGTAGAAGGCTCTTGTGGACAGTAGAAGACTCTTGTGGACAGTAGAAGACTCTTGTGGACAGTAGAAGACTCTTGTGGACAAAGACTCTTGTGGACAGTAGAAGACTCTTGTGGACAAAGACTCTTGTGGACAGTAGAAGACTCTTGTGGACAGTAGAAGACTCTTGTGGACAGTAGAAGACTCTTGTGGACAAAGACTCTTGTGGACAGTAGAAGGCTCTTGTGGACAGTAGAAGACTCTTGTGGACAGTAGAAGACTCTTGCGGACAGTAGAAGACTCTTGTGGACAGTAGAAGACTCTTGTGGACAAAGACTCTTGTGGACAGTAGAAGACTCTTGTGGACAGTAGAAGACTCTTGTGGACAGTAGAAGACTCTTGTGGACAAAGACTCTTGTGGACAGTAGAAGACTCTTGTGGACAAAGACTCTTGTGGACAGTAGAAGACTCTTGTGGACAAAGACTCTTGTGGACAGTAGAAGACTCTTGTGGACAGTAGAAGACTCTTGTGGACAGTAGAAGACTCTTGTGGACAAAGACTCTTGTGGACAGTAGAAGGCTCTTGTGGACAGTAGAAGACTCTTGTGGACAGTAGAAGACTCTTGTGGACAGTAGAAGACTCTTGTGGACAGTAGAAGACTCTTGTGGACAAAGACTCTTGTGGACAGTAGAAGACTCTTGTGGACAAAGACTCTTGTGGACAGTAGAAGACTCTTGTGGACAAAGACTCTTGTGGACAGTAGAAGACTCTTGTGGAAAAAGACTCTTGTGGACAGTAGAAGACTCTTGTGGACAGTAGAAGACTCTTGTGGACAGTAGAAGACTCTTGTGGACAAAGACTCTTGTGGACAGTAGAAGGCTCTTGTGGACAGTAGAAGGCTCTTGTGGACAGTAGAAGACTCTTGTGGACAGTAGAAGACTCTTGCGGACAGTAGAAGACTCTTGTGGACAGTAGAAGACTCTTGTGGACAGTATAAGACTCTTGTGGACAAAGACTCTTGTGGACAGTAGAAGACTCTTGTGGACAGTAAAAGACTCTTGTGGACAAAGACTCTTGTGGACAGTAGAAGACTCTTGTGGACAGTAGAAGACTCTTGTGGACAGTAGAAGACTCTTGTGGACAAAGACTCTTGTGGACAGTAGAAGACTCTTGTGGACAAAGACTCTTGTGGACAGTAGAAGACTCTTGTGGACAGTAGAAGACTCTTGTGGACAGTAGAAGACTCTTGTGGACAAAGACTCTTGTGGAGAGTAGAAGGCTCTTGTGGACAGTAGAAGACTCTTGTGGACAGTAGAAGACTCTTGTGGACAGTAGAAGACTCTTGTGGACAAAGACTCTTGTGGACAGTAGAAGGCTCTTGTGGACAGTAGAAGACTCTTGTGGACAGTAGAAGACTCTTGCGGACAGTAGAAGACTCTTGTGGACAGTAGAAGACTCTTGTGGACAGTATAAGACTCTTGTGGACAAAGACTCTTGTAGACAGTAGAAGACTCTTGTGGACAGTAGAAAACTCTTGTGGACAGTAGAAGACTCTTGTGGACAAAGACTCTTGTGGACAGTAGAAGACTCTTGTGGACAGTAGAAGACTCTTGTGGACAAAGACTCTTGTGGACAGTAGAAGACTCTTGTGGACAAAGACTCTTGTGGACAGTAGAAGACTCTTGTGGACAGTAGAAGACTCTTGTGGACAGTAGAAGACTCTTGTGGACAAAGACTCTTGTGGACAGTAGAAGACTCTTGTGGACAAAGACTCTTGTGGACAGTAGAAGACTCTTGTGGACAGTAGAAGACTCTTGTGGACAAAGACTCTTGTGGACAGTAGAAGACTCTTGTGGACAGTAGAAGACTCTTGCGGACAGTAGAAGACTCTTGTGGACAGTAGAAGACTCTTGTGGACAGTATAAGACTCTTGTGGACAAAGACTCTTGTGGACAGTAGAAGACTCTTGTGGACAGTAGAAGACTCTTGCGGACAGTAGAAGACTCTTGTGGACAGTAGAAGACTCTTGTGGACAGTATAAGACTCTTGTGGACAAAGACTCTTGTGGACAGTAGAAGACTCTTGTGGACAGTAGAAGACTCTTGTGGACAGTAGAAGACTCTTGTGGACAAAGACTCTTGTGGACAGTAGAAGACTCTTGTGGACAGTAGAAGACTCTTGTGGACAGTAGAAGACTCTTGTGGACAAAGACTCTTGTGGACAGTAGAAGACTCTTGTGGACAAAGACTCTTGTGGACAGTAGAAGACTCTTGTGGACAAAGACTCTTGTGGACAGTAGAAGACTCTTGTGGACAAAGACTCTTGTGGACAGTAGAAGACTCTTGTGGACAAAGACTCTTGTGGACAGTAGAAGACTCTTGTGGACAGTAGAAGACTCTTGTGGACAAAGACTCTTGTGGACAGTAGAAGACTCTTGTGGACAAAGACTCTTGTGGACAGTAGAAGGCTCTTGTGGACAGTAGAAGACTCTTGTGGACAGTAGAAGACTCTTGTGGACAAAGACTCTTGTGGACAGTAGAAGGCTCTTGTGGACAGTAGAAGACTCTTGTGGACAGTAGAAGACTCTTGTGGACAGTAGAAGACTCTTGTGGACAAAGACTCTTGTGGACAGTAGAAGACTCTTGTGGACAAAGACTCTTGTGGACAGTAGAAGACTCTTGTGGACAGTAGAAGACTCTTGTGGACAGTAGAAGACTCTTGTGGACAAAGACTCTTGTGGACAGTAGAAGGCTCTTGTGGACAGTAGAAGACTCTTGTGGACAGTAGAAGACTCTTGTGGACAGTAGAAGACTCTTGTGGACAAAGACTCTTGTGGACAGTAGAAGGCTCTTGTGGACAGTAGAAGACTCTTGTGGACAGTAGAAGACTCTTGCGGACAGTAGAAGACTCTTGTGGACAGTAGAAGACTCTTGTGGACAAAGACTCTTGTGGACAGTAGAAGACTCTTGTGGACAGTAGAAGACTCTTGTGGACAAAGACTCTTGTGGACAGTAGAAGACTCTTGTGGACAAAGACTCTTGTGGACAGTAGAAGACTCTTGTGGACAAAGACTCTTGTGGACAGTAGAAGACTCTTGTGGACAGTAGAAGACTCTTGTGGACAGTAGAAGACTCTTGTGGACAAAGACTCTTGTGGACAGTAGAAGGCTCTTGTGGACAGTAGAAGACTCTTGTGGACAGTAGAAGACTCTTGTGGACAGTAGAAGACTCTTGTGGACAGTAGAAGACTCTTGTGGACAAAGACTCTTGTGGACAGTAGAAGACTCTTGTGGACAAAGACTCTTTTGGACAGTAGAAGACTCTTGTGGACAAAGACTCTTGTGGACAGTAGAAGACTCTTGTGGAAAAAGACTCTTGTGGACAGTAGAAGACTCTTGTGGACAGTAGAAGACTCTTGTGGACAGTAGAAGACTCTTGTGGACAAAGACTCTTGTGGACAGTAGAAGGCTCTTGTGGACAGTAGAAGACTCTTGTGGACAGTAGAAGACTCTTGTGGACAGTAGAAGACTCTTGTGGACAAAGACTCTTGTGGACAGTAGAAGGCTCTTGTGGACAGTAGAAGACTCTTGTGGACAGTAGAAGACTCTTGCGGACAGTAGAAGACTCTTGTGGACAGTAGAAGACTCTTGTGGACAGTATAAGACTCTTGTGGACAAAGACTCTTGTGGACAGTAGAAGACTCTTGTGGACAGTAGAAGACTCTTGTGGACAAAGACTCTTGTGGACAGTAGAAGACTCTTGTGGACAGTAGAAGACTCTTGTGGACAGTAGAAGACTCTTGTGGACAAAGACTCTTGTGGACAGTAGAAGACTCTTGTGGACAAAGACTCTTGTGGACAGTAGAAGACTCTTGTGGACAAAGACTCTTGTGGACAGTAGAAGACTCTTGTGGACAGTAGAAGACTCTTGTGGACAGTAGAAGACTCTTGTGGACAGTAGAAGACTCTTGTGGACAAAGACTCTTGTGGACAGTAGAAGGCTTTTGTGGACAGTAGAAGACTCTTGTGGAAAGTAGAAGACTCTTGTGGACAAAGACTCTTGTGGACAGTAGAAGACTCTTGTGGACAGTAGAAGACTCTTGTGGACAAAGACTCTTGTGGACAGGACTCTTGTGGACAGTAGAAGACTCTTGTGGACAGTAGAAGACTCTTGTGGACAGTAGAAGACTCTTGTGGACAGTAGAATACTCTTGTGGACGAAGACTCTTGTTGACAGTAGAAGACTCTTGTGGACAGTAGAAGACTCTTGTGGACAGTAGAAGACTCTTGTGGATAAAGACTTGTGGACAGTAGAAGACTCTTGTGGACAGTAGAAGACTCTTGTGGACAGTAGAAGACTCTTGTGGACAAAGACTCTTGTGGACAGTAGAAGGCTCTTGTGGACAGTAGAAGACTCTTGTGGACAGTAGAAGACTCTTGCGGACAGTAGAAGACTCTTGTGGACAGTAGAAGACTCTTGTGGACAAAGACTCTTGTGGACAGTAGAAGACTCTTGTGGACAGTAGAAGACTCTTGTGGACAAAGACTCTTGTGGACAGTAGAAGACTCTTGTGGACAAAGACTCTTGTGGACAGTAGAAGACTCTTGTGGACAAAGACTCTTGTGGACAGTAGAAGACTCTTGTGGACAGTAGAAGACTCTTGTGGACAGTAGAAGACTCTTGTGGACAAAGACTCTTGTGGACAGTAGAAGGCTCTTGTGGACAGTAGAAGACTCTTGTGGACAGTAGAAGACTCTTGTGGACAGTAGAAGACTCTTGTGGACAGTAGAAGACTCTTGTGGACAAAGACTCTTGTGGACAGTAGAAGACTCTTGTGGACAAAGACTCTTTTGGACAGTAGAAGACTCTTGTGGACAAAGACTCTTGTGGACAGTAGAAGACTCTTGTGGAAAAAGACTCTTGTGGACAGTAGAAGACTCTTGTGGACAGTAGAAGACTCTTGTGGACAGTAGAAGACTCTTGTGGACAAAGACTCTTGTGGACAGTAGAAGGCTCTTGTGGACAGTAGAAGACTCTTGTGGACAGTAGAAGACTCTTGTGGACAGTAGAAGACTCTTGTGGACAAAGACTCTTGTGGACAGTAGAAGGCTCTTGTGGACAGTAGAAGACTCTTGTGGACAGTAGAAGACTCTTGCGGACAGTAGAAGACTCTTGTGGACAGTAGAAGACTCTTGTGGACAGTATAAGACTCTTGTGGACAAAGACTCTTGTGGACAGTAGAAGACTCTTGTGGACAGTAGAAGACTCTTGTGGACAAAGACTCTTGTGGACAGTAGAAGACTCTTGTGGACAGTAGAAGACTCTTGTGGACAGTAGAAGACTCTTGTGGACAAAGACTCTTGTGGACAGTAGAAGACTCTTGTGGACAAAGACTCTTGTGGACAGTAGAAGACTCTTGTGGACAAAGACTCTTGTGGACAGTAGAAGACTCTTGTGGACAGTAGAAGACTCTTGTGGACAGTAGAAGACTCTTGTGGACAGTAGAAGACTCTTGTGGACAAAGACTCTTGTGGACAGTAGAAGGCTTTTGTGGACAGTAGAAGACTCTTGTGGAAAGTAGAAGACTCTTGTGGACAAAGACTCTTGTGGACAGTAGAAGACTCTTGTGGACAGTAGAAGACTCTTGTGGACAAAGACTCTTGTGGACAGGACTCTTGTGGACAGTAGAAGACTCTTGTGGACAGTAGAAGACTCTTGTGGACAGTAGAAGACTCTTGTGGACAGTAGAATACTCTTGTGGACGAAGACTCTTGTGGACAGTAGAAGACTCTTGTGGACAGTAGAAGACTCTTGTGGACAGTAGAAGACTCTTGTGGATAAAGACTTGTGGACAGTAGAAGACTCTTGTGGACAGTAGAAGACTCTTGTGGACAGTAGAAAACTCTTGTGGACAAAGACTCTTGTGGACAGTAGAAGGCTCTTGTGGACAGTAGAAGACTCTTGTGGACAGTAGAAGACTCTTGTGGACAGTAGAAGACTCTTGTGGACAAAGACTCTTGTGGACAGTAGAAGGCTCTTGTGGACAGTAGAAGACTCTTGTGGACAGTAGAAGACTCTTGTGGACAATAGAAGATTCTTGTGGACAGTAGAAGACTCTTGTGGACAGTAGAAGACTCTTGTGGACAAAGACTCTTGTGGACAGTAGAAGACTCTTGTGGACAGTAGAAGACTCTTGTGGACAAAGACTCTTGTGGACAGTAGAAGACTCTTGTGGACAAAGACTCTTGTGGACAGTAGAAGACTCTTGTGGACAGTAGAAGACTCTTGTGGACAGTAGAAGACTCTTGTGGACAAAGACTCTTGTGGACAGTAGAAGGCTCTTGTGGACAGTAGAATACTCTTGTGGACAGTAGAAGACTCTTGTGGACAGTAGAAGACTCTTGTGGACAGTAGAAGACTCTTGTGGACAAAGACTCTTGTGGACAGTAGAAGACTCTTGTTGACAGTAGAAGACTCTTGTGGACAGTAGAAGACTCTTGTGGACAGTAGAAGACTCTTGTGGACAAAGACTCTTGTGGACAGTAGAAGACTCTTGTGGACAAAGACTCTTGTGGACAGTAGAAGACTCTTGTGGACAAAGACTCTTGTGGACAGTAGAAGACTCTTGTGGACAGTAGAAGACTCTTGTGGACAGTATAAGACTCTTGTGGACAAAGACTCTTGTGGACAGTAGAAGACTCTTGTGGACAGTAGAAGACTCTTGTGGACAAAGACTCTTGTGGACAGTAGAAGACTCTTGTGGACAAAGACTCTTGTGGACAGTAGAAGACTCTTGTGGACAGTAGAAGACTCTTGTGGACAGTATAAGACTATTGTGGACAAAGACTCTTGTGGACAGTAGAAGACTCTTGTGGACAGTAGAAGACTCTTGTGGACAGTAGAAGGCTCTTGTGGACAGTAGAAGACTCTTGTGGACAGTAGAAGACTCTTGTGGACAGTAGAAGACTCTTGTGGACAAAGACTCTTGTGGACAGTAGAAGACTCTTGTGGACAGTAGAAGACTCTTGTGGACAGTAGAAGACTCTTGTGGACAGTATAAGACTCTTGTGGACAAAGACTCTTGTGGACAGTAGAAGACTCTTGTGGACAGTAGAAGACTCTTGTGGACAAAGACTCTTGTGGACAGTAGAAGACTCTTGTGGACAGTAGAAGACTCTTGTGGACAGTAGAAGACTCTTGTGGACAAAGACTCTTGTGGACAGGACTCTTGTGGACAGTAGAAGACTCTTGTGGACAGTAGAAGACTCTTGTGGACAAAGACTCTTGTGGACAGTAGAAGGCTCTTGTGGACAGGAGAAGACTCTTGTGGACAGTAGAAGACTCTTTTGGACAAAGACTCTTGTGGACAGTAGAAGACTCTTGTGGACAGTAGAAGACTCTTGTGGACAGTAGAAGACTCTTGTAGACAAAGACTCTTGTGGACAGTAGAAGACTCTTGTGGACAAAGACTCTTGTGGACAGTAGAAGACTCTTGTGGACAGTAGAAGACTCTTGTGGACAGTAGAAGACTCTTTGTGGACAAAGACTCTTGTGGACAGTAGAAGACTCTTGTGGACAAAGACTCTTGTGGACAGTAGAAGACTCTTGTGGACAGTAGAAGACTCTTGTGGACAGTTTAAGACTCTTGTGGACAAAGACTCTTGTGGACAGTAGAAGACTCTTGTGGACAGTAGAAGACTCTGTGGACAGTAGAAGACTCTTGTGGACAAAGACTCTTGTGGACAGTAGAAGACTCTTGTGGACAAAGACTCTTGTGGACAGTAGAAGACTCTTGTGGACAGTAGAAGACTCTTGTGGACACTATAAGACTCTTGTGGACAAAGACTCTTGTGGACAGTAGAAGACTCTTGTGGACAGTAGAAGACTCTTGTGGACAGTAGAAGACTCTTGTGGACAAAGACTCTTGTGGACAGTAGAAGGCTTTTGTGGACAGTAGAAGACTCTTGTGGAAAGTAGAAGACTCTTGTGGACAAAGACTCTTGTGGACAGTAGAAGACTCTTGTGGACAATAGAAGACTCTTGTGGACAAAGACTCTTGTGGACAGGACTCTTGTGGACAGTAGAAGACTCTTGTGGACAGTAGAAGACTCTTGTGGACAGTAGAAGACTCTTGTGGACAGTAGAATACTCTTGTGGACGAAGACTCTTGTGGACAGTAGAAGACTCTTGTGGACAGTAGAAGACTCTTGTGGACAGTAGAAGACTCTTGTGGACAGTAGAAGACTCTTGTGGACAAAGACTCTTGTGGACAGTAGAAGACTCTTGTGGACAGTAGAAGACTCTTGTGGACACTATAAGACTCTTGTGGACAAAGACTCTTGTGGACAGTAGAAGACTCTTGTGGACAGTAGAAGACTCTTGTGGACAGTAGAAGACTCTTGTGGACAAAGACTCATGTGGACAGTAGAAGGCTTTTGTGGACAGTAGAAGACTCTTGTGGAAAGTAGAAGACTCTTGTGGACAAAGACTCTTGTGGACAGTAGAAGACTCTTGTGGACAGTAGAAGACTCTTGTGGACAAAGACTCTTGTGGACAGGACTCTTGTGGACAGTAGAAGACTCTTGTGGACAGTAGAAGACTCTTGTGGACAGTAGAAGACTCTTGTGGACAGTAGAATACTCTTGTGGACGAAGACTCTTGTGGACAGTAGAAGACTCTTGTGGACAGTAGAAGACTCTTGTGGACAGTAGAAGACTCTTGTGGACAGTAGAAGACTCTTGTGGATAAAGACTCTTGTGGACAGTAGAAGACTCTTGTGGACAGTAGAAGACTCTTGTGGACAGTAGAAGACTCTTGTGGACAAAGACTCTTGTGGACAGTAGAAGGCTCTTGTGGACAGTAGAAGACTCTTGTGGACAGTAGAAGACTCTTGTGGACAGTAGAAGACTCTTGTGGACAAAGACTCTTGTGGACAGTAGAAGGCTCTTGTGGACAGTAGAAGACTCTTGTGGACAGTAGAAGACTCTTGTGGACAATAGAAGATTCTTGTGGACAGTAGAAGACTCTTGTGGACAGTAGAAGACTCTTGTGGACAAAGACTCTTGTGGACAGTAGAAGACTCTTGTGGACAAAGACTCTTGTGGACAGTAGAAGACTCTTGTGGACAAAGACTCTTGTGGACAGTAGAAGACTCTTGTGGACAGTAGAAGACTCTTGTGGACAGTATAAGACTCTTGTGGACAAAGACTCTTGTGGACAGTAGAAGACTCTTGTGGACAGTAGAAGACTCTTGTGGACAAAGACTCTTGTGGACAGTAGAAGACTCTTGTGGACAAAGACTCTTGTGGACAGTAGAAGACTCTTGTGGACAGTAGAAGACTCTTGTGGACAGTATAAGACTATTGTGGACAAAGACTCTTGTGGACAGTAGAAGACTCTTGTGGACAGTAGAAGACTCTTGTGGACAGTAGAAGACTCTTGTGGACAATAGAAGATTCTTGTGGACAGTAGAAGACTCTTGTGGACAGTAGAAGACTCTTGTGGACAAAGACTCTTGTGGACAGTAGAAGACTCTTGTGGACAGTAGAAGACTCTTTTGGACAGTAGAAGACTCTTGTGGACAAAGACTCTTGTGGACAGTAGAAGACTCTTGTGGACAAAGACTCTTGTGGACAGTAGAAGACTCTTGTGGACAGTAGAAGACTCTTGTGGACAGTAGAAGACTCTTGTGGACAAAGACTCTTGTGGACAGTAGAAGGCTCTTGTGGACAGTAGAATACTCTTGTGGACAGTAGAAGACTCTTGTGGACAGTAGAAGACTCTTGTGGACAGTAGAAGACTCTTGTGGACAAAGACTCTTGTGGACAGTAGAAGACTCTTGTTGACAGTAGAAGACTCTTGTGGACAGTAGAAGACTCTTGTGGACAGTAGAAGACTCTTGTGGACAAAGACTCTTGTGGACAGTAGAAGACTCTTGTGGACAAAGACTCTTGTGGACAGTAGAAGACTCTTGTGGACAAAGACTCTTGTGGACAGTAGAAGACTCTTGTGGACAGTAGAAGACTCTTGTGGACAGTATAAGACTCTTGTGGACAAAGACTCTTGTGGACAGTAGAAGACTCTTGTGGACAGTAGAAGACTCTTGTGGACAAAGACTCTTGTGGACAGTAGAAGACTCTTGTGGACAAAGACTCTTGTGGACAGTAGAAGACTCTTGTGGACAGTAGAAGACTCTTGTGGACAGTATAAGACTATTGTGGACAAAGACTCTTGTGGACAGTAGAAGACTCTTGTGGACAGTAGAAGACTCTTGTGGACAGTAGAAGGCTCTTGTGGACAGTAGAAGACTCTTGTGGACAGTAGAAGACTCTTGTGGACAGTAGAAGACTCTTGTGGACAAAGACTCTTGTGGACAGTAGAAGACTCTTGTGGACAGTAGAAGACTCTTGTGGACAGTAGAAGACTCTTGTGGACAGTATAAGACTCTTGTGGACAAAGACTCTTGTGGACAGTAGAAGACTCTTGTGGACAGTAGAAGACTCTTGTGGACAAAGACTCTTGTGGACAGTAGAAGACTCTTGTGGACAGTAGAAGACTCTTGTGGACAGTAGAAGACTCTTGTGGACAAAGACTCTTGTGGACAGGACTCTTGTGGACAGTAGAAGACTCTTGTGGACAGTAGAAGACTCTTGTGGACAAAGACTCTTGTGGACAGTAGAAGGCTCTTGTGGACAGGAGAAGACTCTTGTGGACAGTAGAAGACTCTTTTGGACAAAGACTCTTGTGGACAGTAGAAGACTCTTGTGGACAGTAGAAGACTCTTGTGGACAGTAGAAGACTCTTGTAGACAAAGACTCTTGTGGACAGTAGAAGACTCTTGTGGACAGTAGAAGACTCTTGTGGACAGTAGAAGACTCTTGTAGACAAAGACTCTTGTGGACAGTAGAAGACTCTTGTGGACAAAGACTCTTGTGGACAGTAGAAGACTCTTGTGGACAGTAGAAGACTCTTGTGGACAGTAGAAGACTCTTTTGGACAAAGACTCTTGTGGACAGTAGAAGACTCTTGTGGACAAAGACTCTTGTGGACAGTAGAAGACTCTTGTGGACAGTAGAAGACTCTTGTGGACAGTTTAAGACTCTTGTGGACAAAGACTCTTGTGGACAGTAGAAGACTCTTGTGGACAGTAGAAGACTCTTGTGGACAGTAGAAGACTCTTGTGGACAAAGACTCTTGTGGACAGTAGAAGACTCTTGTGGACAAAGACTCTTGTGGACAGTAGAAGACTCTTGTGGACAGTAGAAGACTCTTGTGGACACTATAAGACTCTTGTGGACAAAGACTCTTGTGGACAGTAGAAGACTCTTGTGGACAGTAGAAGACTCTTGTGGACAGTAGAAGACTCTTGTGGACAAAGACTCTTGTGGACAGTAGAAGGCTTTTGTGGACAGTAGAAGACTCTTGTGGAAAGTAGAAGACTCTTGTGGACAAAGACTCTTGTGGACAGTAGAAGACTCTTGTGGACAGTAGAAGACTCTTGTGGACAAAGACTCTTGTGGACAGGACTCTTGTGGACAGTAGAAGACTCTTGTGGACAGTAGAAGACTCTTGTGGACAGTAGAAGACTCTTGTGGACAGTAGAATACTCTTGTGGACGAAGACTCTTGTGGACAGTAGAAGACTCTTGTGGACAGTAGAAGACTCTTGTGGACAGTAGAAGACTCTTGTGGACAGTAGAAGACTCTTGTGGACAAAGACTCTTGTGGACAGTAGAAGACTCTTGTGGACAGTAGAAGACTCTTGTGGACACTATAAGACTCTTGTGGACAAAGACTCTTGTGGACAGTAGAAGACTCTTGTGGACAGTAGAAGACTCTTGTGGACAGTAGAAGACTCTTGTGGACAAAGACTCTTGTGGACAGTAGAAGGCTTTTGTGGACAGTAGAAGACTCTTGTGGAAAGTAGAAGACTCTTGTGGACAAAGACTCTTGTGGACAGTAGAAGACTCTTGTGGACAGTAGAAGACTCTTGTGGACAAAGACTCTTGTGGACAGGACTCTTGTGGACAGTAGAAGACTCTTGTGGACAGTAGAAGACTCTTGTGGACAGTAGAAGACTCTTGTGGACAGTAGAATACTCTTGTGGACGAAGACTCTTGTGGACAGTAGAAGACTCTTGTGGACAGTAGAAGACTCTTGTGGACAGTAGAAGACTCTTGTGGACAGTAGAAGACTCTTGTGGATAAAGACTCTTGTGGACAGTAGAAGACTCTTGTGGACAGTAGAAGACTCTTGTGGACAGTAGAAGACTCTTGTGGACAAAGACTCTTGTGGACAGTAGAAGGCTCTTGTGGACAGTAGAAGACTCTTGTGGACAGTAGAAGACTCTTGTGGACAGTAGAAGACTCTTGTGGACAAAGACTCTTGTGGACAGTAGAAGGCTCTTGTGGACAGTAGAAGACTCTTGTGGACAGTAGAAGACTCTTGTGGACAATAGAAGATTCTTGTGGACAGTAGAAGACTCTTGTGGACAGTAGAAGACTCTTGTGGACAAAGACTCTTGTGGACAGTAGAAGACTCTTGTGGACAAAGACTCTTGTGGACAGTAGAAGACTCTTGTGGACAAAGACTCTTGTGGACAGTAGAAGACTCTTGTGGACAGTAGAAGACTCTTGTGGACAGTATAAGACTCTTGTGGACAAAGACTCTTGTGGACAGTAGAAGACTCTTGTGGACAGTAGAAGACTCTTGTGGACAAAGACTCTTGTGGACAGTAGAAGACTCTTGTGGACAAAGACTCTTGTGGACAGTAGAAGACTCTTGTGGACAGTAGAAGACTCTTGTGGACAGTATAAGACTATTGTGGACAAAGACTCTTGTGGACAGTAGAAGACTCTTGTGGACAGTAGAAGACTCTTGTGGACAGTAGAAGGCTCTTGTGGACAGTAGAAGACTCTTGTGGACAGTAGAAGACTCTTGTGGACAGTAGAAGACTCTTGTGGACAAAGACTCTTGTGGACAGTAGAAGACTCTTGTGGACAGTAGAAGACTCTTGTGGACAGTAGAAGACTCTTGTGGACAGTATAAGACTCTTGTGGACAAAGACTCTTGTGGACAGTAGAAGACTCTTGTGGACAGTAGAAGACTCTTGTGGACAAAGACTCTTGTGGACAGTAGAAGACTCTTGTGGACAGTAGAAGACTCTTGTGGACAGTATAAGACTCTTGTGGACAGTAGAAGACTCTTGTGGACAAAGACTCTTGTGGACAGTAGAAGGCTTTTGTGGACAGTAGAAAACTCTTGTGGAAAGTAGAAGACTCTTGTGGACAAAGACTCTTGTGGACAGTAGAAGACTCTTGTGGACAGTAGAAGACTCTTGTGGACAAAGACTCTTGTGGACAGGACTCTTGTGGACAGTAGAAGACTCTTGTGGACAGTAGAAGACTCTTGTGGACAGTAGAAGACTCTTGTGGACAGTAGAATACTCTTGTGGACGAAGACTCTTGTGGACAGTAGAAGACTCTTGTGGACAGTAGAAGACTCTTGTGGACAGTAGAAGACTCTTGTGGACAGTAGAAGACTCTTGTGGATAAAGACTCTTGTGGACAGTAGAAGACTCTTGTGGACAGTAGAAGACTCTTGTGGACAGTAGAAGACTCTTGTGGACAAAGACTCTTGTGGACAGTAGAAGGCTCTTGTGGACAGTAGAAGACTCTTGTGGACAGTAGAAGACTCTTGTGGACAGTAGAAGACTCTTGTGGACAAAGACTCTTGTGGACAGTAGAAGGCTCTTGTGGACAGTAGAAGACTCTTGTGGACAGTAGAAGACTCTTGTGGACAATAGAAGATTCTTGTGGACAGTAGAAGACTCTTGTGGACAGTAGAAGACTCTTGTGGACAAAGACTCTTGTGGACAGTAGAAGACTCTTGTGGACAGTAGAAGACTCTTGTGGACAGTAGAAGACTCTTGTGGACAAAGACTCTTGTGGACAGTAGAAGACTCTTGTGGACAAAGACTCTTGTGGACAGTAGAAGACTCTTGTGGACAGTAGAAGACTCTTGTGGACAGTAGAAGACTCTTGTGGACAAAGACTCTTGTGGACAGTAGAAGGCTCTTGTGGACAGTAGAATACTCTTGTGGACAGTAGAAGACTCTTGTGGACAGTAGAAGACTCTTGTGGACAGTAGAAGACTCTTGTGGACAAAGACTCTTGTGGACAGTAGAAGACTCTTGTGGACAGTAGAAGACTCTTGTGGACAAAGACTCTTGTGGACAGTAGAAGACTCTTGTGGACAAAGACTCTTGTGGACAGTAGAAGACTCTTGTGGACAAAGACTCTTGTGGACAGTAGAAGACTCTTGTGGACAGTAGAAGACTCTTGTGGACAGTATAAGACTCTTGTGGACAAAGACTCTTGTGGACAGTAGAAGACTCTTGTGGACAGTAGAAGACTCTTGTGGACAAAGACTCTTGTGGACAGTAGAAGACTCTTGTGGACAAAGACTCTTGTGGACAGTAGAAGACTCTTGTGGACAGTAGAAGACTCTTGTGGACAGTATAAGACTATTGTGGACAAAGACTCTTGTGGACAGTAGAAGACTCTTGTGGACAGTAGAAGACTCTTGTGGACAGTAGAAGGCTCTTGTGGACAGTAGAAGACTCTTGTGGACAGTAGAAGACTCTTGTGGACAGTAGAAGACTCTTGTGGACAAAGACTCTTGTGGACAGTAGAAGACTCTTGTGGACAGTAGAAGACTCTTGTGGACAGTAGAAGACTCTTGTGGACAGTATAAGACTCTTGTGGACAAAGACTCTTGTGGACAGTAGAAGACTCTTGTGGACAGTAGAAGACTCTTGTGGACAAAGACTCTTGTGGACAGTAGAAGACTCTTGTGGACAGTAGAAGACTCTTGTGGACAGTAGAAGACTCTTGTGGACAAAGACTCTTGTGGACAGGACTCTTGTGGACAGTAGAAGACTCTTGTGGACAGTAGAAGACTCTTGTGGACAAAGACTCTTGTGGACAGTAGAAGGCTCTTGTGGACAGGAGAAGACTCTTGTGGACAGTAGAAGACTCTTTTGGACAAAGACTCTTGTGGACAGTAGAAGACTCTTGTGGACAGTAGAAGACTCTTGTGGACAGTAGAAGACTCTTGTAGACAAAGACTCTTGTGGACAGTAGAAGACTCTTGTGGACAAAGACTCTTGTGGACAGTAGAAGACTCTTGTGGACAGTAGAAGACTCTTGTGGACAGTAGAAGACTCTTGTGGACAAAGACTCTTGTGGACAGTAGAAGACTCTTGTGGACAAAGACTATTGTGGACAGTAGAAGACTCTTGTGGACAGTAGAAGACTCTTGTGGACAGTTTAAGACTCTTGTGGACAAAGACTCTTGTGGACAGTAGAAGACTCTTGTGGACAGTAGAAGACTCTTGTGGACAGTAGAAGACTCTTGTGGACAGTAGAAGACTCTTGTGGACAAAGACTCTTGTGGACAGTAGAAGGCTCTTGTGGACAGTAGAAGACTCTTGTGGACAGTAGAAGACTCTTGTGGACAATAGAAGATTCTTGTGGACAGTAGAAGACTCTTGTGGACAGTAGAAGACTCTTGTGGACAAAGACTCTTGTGGACAGTAGAAGACTCTTGTGGACAGTAGAAGACTCTTGTGGACAGTAGAAGACTCTTGTGGACAAAGACTCTTGTGGAAGGTAGAAGACTCTTGTGGACAAAGACTCTTGTGGACAGTAGAAGACTCTTGTGGACAGTAGAAGACTCTTGTGGACAGTAGAAGACTCTTGTGGACAAAGACTCTTGTGGACAGTAGAAGGCTCTTGTGGACAGTAGAATACTCTTGTGGACAGTAGAAGACTCTTGTGGACAGTAGAAGACTCTTGTGGACAGTAGAAGACTCTTGTGGACAAAGACTCTTGTGGACAGTAGAAGACTCTTGTGGACAGTAGAAGACTCTTGTGGACAAAGACTCTTGTGGACAGTAGAAGACTCTTGTGGACAAAGACTCTTGTGGACAGTAGAAGACTCTTGTGGACAAAGACTCTTGTGGACAGTAGAAGACTCTTGTGGACAGTAGAAGACTCTTGTGGACAGTATAAGACTCTTGTGGACAAAGACTCTTGTGGACAGTAGAAGACTCTTGTGGACAAAGACTCTTGTGGACAGTAGAAGACTCTTGTGGACAAAGACTCTTGTGGACAGTAGAAGACTCTTGTGGACAGTAGAAGACTCTTGTGGACAGTATAAGACTATTGTGGACAAAGACTCTTGTGGACAGTAGAAGACTCTTGTGGACAGTAGAAGACTCTTGTGGACAGTAGAAGGCTCTTGTGGACAGTAGAAGACTCTTGTGGACAGTAGAAGACTCTTGTGGACAGTAGAAGACTCTTGTGGACAAAGACTCTTGTGGACAGTAGAAGACTCTTGTGGACAGTAGAAGACTCTTGTGGACAGTAGAAGACTCTTGTGGACAGTATAAGACTCTTGTGGACAAAGACTCTTGTGGACAGTAGAAGACTCTTGTGGACAGTAGAAGACTCTTGTGGACAAAGACTCTTGTGGACAGTAGAAGACTCTTGTGGACAGTAGAAGACTCTTGTGGACAGTAGAAGACTCTTGTGGACAAAGACTCTTGTGGACAGGACTCTTGTGGACAGTAGAAGACTCTTGTGGACAGTAGAAGACTCTTGTGGACAAAGACTCTTGTGGACAGTAGAAGGCTCTTGTGGACAGGAGAAGACTCTTGTGGACAGTAGAAGACTCTTTTGGACAAAGACTCTTGTGGACAGTAGAAGACTCTTGTGGACAGTAGAAGACTCTTGTGGACAGTAGAAGACTCTTGTAGACAAAGACTCTTGTGGACAGTAGAAGACTCTTGTGGACAGTAGAAGACTCTTGTGGACAGTAGAAGACTCTTGTGGACAAAGACTCTTGTGGACAGTAGAAGGCTCTTGTGGACAGTAGAAGACTCTTGTGGACAGTAGAAGACTCTTGTGGACAATAGAAGATTCTTGTGGACAGTAGAAGACTCTTGTGGACAGTAGAAGACTCTTGTGGACAAAGACTCTTGTGGACAGTAGAAGACTCTTGTGGACAGTAGAAGACTCTTGTGGACAGTAGAAGACTCTTGTGGACAAAGACTCTTGTGGACAGTAGAAGACTCTTGTGGACAAAGACTCTTGTGGACAGTAGAAGACTCTTGTGGACAGTAGAAGACTCTTGTGGACAGTAGAAGACTCTTGTGGACAAAGACTCTTGTGGACAGTAGAAGGCTCTTGTGGACAGTAGAATACTCTTGTGGACAGTAGAAGACTCTTGTGGACAGTAGAAGACTCTTGTGGACAGTAGAAGACTCTTGTGGACAAAGACTCTTGTGGACAGTAGAAGACTCTTGTGGACAGTAGAAGACTCTTGTGGACAAAGACTCTTGTGGACAGTAGAAGACTCTTGTGGACAAAGACTCTTGTGGACAGTAGAAGACTCTTGTGGACAAAGACTCTTGTGGACAGTAGAAGACTCTTGTGGACAGTAGAAGACTCTTGTGGACAGTATAAGACTCTTGTGGACAAAGACTCTTGTGGACAGTAGAAGACTCTTGTGGACAAAGACTCTTGTGGACAGTAGAAGACTCTTGTGGACAAAGACTCTTGTGGACAGTAGAAGACTCTTGTGGACAGTAGAAGACTCTTGTGGACAGTATAAGACTATTGTGGACAAAGACTCTTGTGGACAGTAGAAGACTCTTGTGGACAGTAGAAGACTCTTGTGGACAGTAGAAGGCTCTTGTGGACAGTAGAAGACTCTTGTGGACAGTAGAAGACTCTTGTGGACAGTAGAAGACTCTTGTGGACAAAGACTCTTGTGGACAGTAGAAGACTCTTGTGGACAGTAGAAGACTCTTGTGGACAGTAGAAGACTCTTGTGGACAGTATAAGACTCTTGTGGACAAAGACTCTTGTGGACAGTAGAAGACTCTTGTGGACAGTAGAAGACTCTTGTGGACAAAGACTCTTGTGGACAGTAGAAGACTCTTGTGGACAGTAGAAGACTCTTGTGGACAGTAGAAGACTCTTGTGGACAAAGACTCTTGTGGACAGGACTCTTGTGGACAGTAGAAGACTCTTGTGGACAGTAGAAGACTCTTGTGGACAAAGACTCTTGTGGACAGTAGAAGGCTCTTGTGGACAGGAGAAGACTCTTGTGGACAGTAGAAGACTCTTTTGGACAAAGACTCTTGTGGACAGTAGAAGACTCTTGTGGACAGTAGAAGACTCTTGTGGACAGTAGAAGACTCTTGTAGACAAAGACTCTTGTGGACAGTAGAAGACTCTTGTGGACAAAGACTCTTGTGGACAGTAGAAGACTCTTGTGGACAGTAGAAGACTCTTGTGGACAGTAGAAGACTCTTGTGGACAAAGACTCTTGTGGACAGTAGAAGACTCTTGTGGACAAAGACTCTTGTGGACAGTAGAAGACTCTTGTGGACAGTAGAAGACTCTTGTGGACAGTTTAAGACTCTTGTGGACAAAGACTCTTGTGGACAGTAGAAGACTCTTGTGGACAGTAGAAGACTCTTGTGGACAGTAGAAGACTCTTGTGGACAAAGACTCTTGTGGACAGTAGAAGACTCTTGTGGACAAAGACTCTTGTGGACAGTAGAAGACTCTTGTGGACAGTAGAAGACTCTTGTGGACAGTAGAAGACTCTTGTGGACAAAGACTCTTGTGGACAGTAGAAGACTCTTGTGGACAGTAGAAGACTCTTGTGGACGGTTTAAGACTCTTGTGGACAAAGACTCTTGTGGACAGTAGAAGAGTCTTGTGGACAGTAGAAGACTCTTGTGGACAGTAGAAGACTCTTGTGGACAGTAGAAGACTCTTGTGGACAAAGACTCTTGTGGACAGTAGAAGACTCTTGTGGACAAAGACTCTTGTGGACAGTAGAAGACTCTTGTCGACAGTAGAAGACTCTTGTGGACACTATAAGACTCTTGTGGACAAAGACTCTTGTGGACAGTAGAAGACTCTTGTGGACAGTAGAAGACTCTTGTGGACAGTAGAAGACTCTTGTGGACAGTAGAAGACTCTTGTGGACAGTAGAAGACTCTTGTGGACAGTAGAAGACTCTTGTGGACAGTATAAGACTCTTGTGGACAAAGACTCTTGTGGACAGTAGAAGACTCTTGTGGACAGTAGAAGACTCTTGTGGACAAAGACTCTTGTGGACAGTAGAAGACTCTTGTGGACAGTAGAAGACTCTTGTGGACAGTAGAAGACTCTTGTGGACAAAGACTCTTGTGGACAGGACTCTTGTGGACAGTAGAAGACTCTTGTGGACAGTAGAAGACTCTTGTGGACAAAGACTCTTGTGGACAGTAGAAGGCTCTTGTGGACAGGAGAAGACTCTTGTGGACAGTAGAAGACTCTTTTGGACAAAGACTCTTGTGGACAGTAGAAGACTCTTGTGGACAGTAGAAGACTCTTGTGGACAGTAGAAGACTCTTGTAGACAAAGACTCTTGTGGACAGTAGAAGACTCTTGTGGACAAAGACTCTTGTGGACAGTAGAAGACTCTTGTGGACAGTAGAAGACTCTTGTGGACAGTAGAAGACTCTTGTGGACAAAGACTCTTGTGGACAGTAGAAGACTCTTGTGGACAAAGACTCTTGTGGACAGTAGAAGACTCTTGTGGACAGTAGAAGACTCTTGTGGACAGTTTAAGACTCTTGTGGACAAAGACTCTTGTGGACAGTAGAAGACTCTTGTGGACAGTAGAAGACTCTTGTGGACAGTAGAAGACTCTTGTGGACAAAGACTCTTGTGGACAGTAGAAGACTCTTGTGGACAAAGACTCTTGTGGACAGTAGAAGACTCTTGTGGACAGTAGAAGACTCTTGTGGACAGTAGAAGACTCTTGTGGACAAAGACTCTTGTGGACAGTAGAAGACTCTTGTGGACAGTAGAAGACTCTTGTGGACGGTTTAAGACTCTTGTGGACAAAGACTCTTGTGGACAGTAGAAGAGTCTTGTGGACAGTAGAAGACTCTTGTGGACAGTAGAAGACTCTTGTGGACAAAGACTCTTGTGGACAGTAGAAGACTCTTGTGGACAAAGACTCTTGTGGACAGTAGAAGACTCTTGTCGACAGTAGAAGACTCTTGTGGACACTATAAGACTCTTGTGGACAAAGACTCTTGTGGACAGTAGAAGACTCTTGTGGACAGTAGAAGACTCTTGTGGACAGTAGAAGACTCTTGTGGACAGTAGAAGACTCTTGTGGACAAAGACTCTTGCGGACAGTAGAAGGCTCTTGTGGACAGTAGAAGACTCTTGTGGACAGTAGAAGACTCTTGTGGACAGTAGAAGACTCTTGTGGACAAAGACTCTTGTGGACAGTAGAAGGCTCTTGTGGACAGTAGAAGACTCTTGTGGACAGTAGCAGACTCTTGTGGACAGTAGAAGAGTCTTGTGGACAGTATAAGACTCTTGTGGACAAAGACTCTTGTGGACAGTAGAAGACTCTTGTGGACAGTAGAAGACTCTTGTGGACAGTAGAAGACTCTTGTGGACAGTAGAATACTCTTGTGGACAGTAGAAGACTATTGTGGACAGTAGAAGACTCTTGTGGACAAAGACTCTTGTGGACAGTAGAACACTCTTGTGGACAGTAGAAGACTCTTGTGGACAGTAGAAGACTCTTGTGGACAGTATAAGACTCTTGTGGACGAAGACTCTTGTGGACAGTAGAAGACTCTTGTGGACAGTAGAAGACTCTTGTGGACAGTAGAAGACTCTTGTGGACAGTAGAAGACTCTTGTGGACAGTAGAAGACTCTTGTGGACAAAGACTCTTGTGGACAGTAGAAGACTCTTGTGGACAAAGACTCTTGTGGACAGTAGAAGACTCTTGTGGACAGTAGAAGACTCTTGTGGACAGTAGAAGACTCTTGTGGACAAAGACTCTTGTGGACAGTAGAAGACTCTTGTGGACAAAGACTCTTGTGGACAGTAGAAGACTCTTGTGGACAGTAGAAGACTCTTGTGGACAGTTTAAGACTCCTGTGGACAAAGACTCTTGTGGACAGTAGAAGACTCTTGTGGACAGTAGAAGACTCTTGTGGACAGTAGAAGACTCTTGTGGACAGTAGAAGACTCTTGTGGACAAAGACTCTTGTGGACAGTAGAAGACTCTTGTGGACAAAGACTCTTGTGGACAGTAGAAGACTCTTGTGGACAGTAGAAGACTCTTGTGGACACTATAAGACTCTTGTGGACAAATACTCTTGTGGACAGTAGAAGACTCTTGTGGACAGTAGAAGACTCTTGTGGACAGTTTAAGACTCTTGTGGACAGTAGAAGACTCTTGTGGACAGTAGAAGACTCTTGTGGACAAAGACTCTTGTGGACAGTAGAAGACTCTTGTGGACAAAGACTCTTGTGGACAGTAGAAGACTCTTGTGGACAGTAGAAGACTCTTGTGGACAGTTTAAGACTCTTGTGGACAAAGACTCTTGTGGACAGTAGAAGACTCTTGTGGACAGTAGAAGACTCTTGTGGACAGTAGAAGACTCTTGTGGACAAAGACTCTTGTGGACAGTAGAAGACTCTTGTGGACAAAGACTCTTGTGGACAGTAGAAGACTCTTGTGGACAGTAGAAGACTCTTGTGGACAGTAGAAGACTCTTGTGGACAAAGACTCTTGTGGACAGTAGAAGACTCTTGTGGACAGTAGAAGACTCTTGTGGACGGTTTAAGACTCTTGTGGACAAAGACTCTTGTGGACAGTAGAAGAGTCTTGTGGACAGTAGAAGACTCTTGTGGACAGTAGAAGACTCTTGTGGACAGTAGAAGACTCTTGTGGACAAAGACTCTTGTGGACAGTAGAAGACTCTTGTGGACAAAGACTCTTGTGGACAGTAGAAGACTCTTGTCGACAGTAGAAGACTCTTGTGGACACTATAAGACTCTTGTGGACAAAGACTCTTGTGGACAGTAGAAGACTCTTGTGGACAGTAGAAGACTCTTGTGGACAGTAGAAGACTCTTGTGGACAGTAGAAGACTCTTGTGGACAAAGACTCTTGCGGACAGTAGAAGGCTCTTGTGGACAGTAGAAGACTCTTGTGGACAGTAGAAGACTCTTGTGGACAGTAGAAGACTCTTGTGGACAAAGACTCTTGTGGACAGTAGAAGGCTCTTGTGGACAGTAGAAGACTCTTGTGGACAGTAGCAGACTCTTGTGGACAGTAGAAGAGTCTTGTGGACAGTATAAGACTCTTGTGGACAAAGACTCTTGTGGACAGTAGAAGACTCTTGTGGACAGTAGAAGACTCTTGTGGACAGTAGAAGACTCTTGTGGACAGTAGAATACTCTTGTGGACAGTAGAAGACTATTGTGGACAGTAGAAGACTCTTGTGGACAAAGACTCTTGTGGACAGTAGAACACTCTTGTGGACAGTAGAAGACTCTTGTGGACAGTAGAAGACTCTTGTGGACAGTATAAGACTCTTGTGGACGAAGACTCTTGTGGACAGTAGAAGACTCTTGTGGACAGTAGAAGACTCTTGTGGACAGTAGAAGACTCTTGTGGACAGTAGAAGACTCTTGTGGACAAAGACTCTTGTGGACAGTAGAAGACTCTTGTGGACAAAGACTCTTGTGGACAGTAGAAGACTCTTGTGGACAGTAGAAGACTCTTGTGGACAGTAGAAGACTCTTGTGGACAAAGACTCTTGTGGACAGTAGAAGACTCTTGTGGACAAAGACTCTTGTGGACAGTAGAAGACTCTTGTGGACAGTAGAAGACTCTTGTGGACAGTTTAAGACTCCTGTGGACAAAGACTCTTGTGGACAGTAGAAGACTCTTGTGGACAGTAGAAGACTCTTGTGGACAGTAGAAGACTCTTGTGGACAGTAGAAGACTCTTGTGGACAAAGACTCTTGTGGACAGTAGAAGACTCTTGTGGACAAAGACTCTTGTGGACAGTAGAAGACTCTTGTGGACAGTAGAAGACTCTTGTGGACACTATAAGACTCTTGTGGACAAATACTCTTGTGGACAGTAGAAGACTCTTGTGGACAGTAGAAGACTCTTGTGGACAGTTTAAGACTCTTGTGGACAAAGACTCTTGTGGACAGTAGAAGACTCTTGTGGACAGTAGAAGACTCTTGTGGACAGTAGAAGACTCTTGTGGACAAAGACTCTTGTGGACAGTAGAAGACTCTTGTGGACAAAGACTCTTGTGGACAGTAGAAGACTCTTGTGGACAGTAGAAGACTCTTGTGGACACTATAAGACTCTTGTGGACAAAGACTCTTGTGGACAGTAGAAGACTCTTGTGGACAGTAGAAGACTCTTGTGGACAGTAGAAGACTATTGTGGACAAAGACTCTTGCGGACAGTAGAAGGCTTTTGTGGACAGTAGAAGACTCTTGTGGACAGTAGAAGACTCTTGTGGACAGTAGAAGACTCTTGTGGACAAAGACTCTTGTGGACAGTAGAAGGCTCTTGTGGACAGTAGAAGACTCTTGTGGACAGTAGAAGACTCTTGTGGACAGTAGAAGACTCTTGTGGACAGTATAAGACTCTTGTGGACAAAGACTCTTGTGGACAGTAGAAGACTCTTGTGGACAGTAGAAGACTCTTGTGGACAGTAGAATACTCTTGTGGACAGTAGAAGACTCTTGTGGACAGTAGAAGACTCTTGTGGACAAAGACTCTTGTGGACAGTAGAAGACTCTTGTGGACAGTAGAAGACTCTTGTGGACAGTATAAGACTCTTGTGGACAAAGACTCTTGTGGACAGTAGAAGACTCTTGTGGACAGTAGAAGACTCTTGTGGACAGTAGAAGACTCTTGTGGACAAAGACTCTTGTGGACAGTAGAAGACTCTTGTGGACAGTAGAAGACTCTTGTGGACAAAGACTCTTGTGGACAGGACTCTTGTGGACAGTAGAAGACTCTTGTGGACAGTAGAAGACTCTTGTGGACAGTAGAAGACTCTTTTGGACAGTAGAAGACTCTTGTGGAAAAAGACTCTTGTGGACAATAGAAGGCTCTTGTGGACAGTAGAAGACTCTTGTGGACAGTAGAAGACTCTTGTGGACAAAGACTCTTGTGGACAGTAGAAGGCTCTTGTGGACAGTAGAAGACTCTTGTGGACAGTAGAAGACTCTTGTGGACAAAGACTCTTGTGGACAGTAGAAGACTCTTGTGGACAAAGACTCTTGTGGACAGTAGAAGACTCTTGTGGACAGTAGAAGACTCTTGTGGACAGTTTAAGACTCTTGTGGACAAAGACTCTTGTGGACAGTAGAAGACTCTTGTGGACAGTAGAAGACTCTTGTGGACAGTAGAAGACTCTTGTGGACAGTAGAAGACTCTTGTGGACAAAGACTCTTGTGGACAGTAGAAGACTCTTGTGGACAGTAGAAGACTCTTGTGGACAGTAGAAGACTCTTGTGGACAGTAGAAGACTCTTGTGGACAAAGACTCTTGTGGACAGTAGAAGACTCTTGTGGACAAAGACTCTTGTGGACAGTAGAAGACTCTTGTGGACAGTAGAAGACTCTTGTGGACACTATAAGCCTCTTGTGGACAAAGACTCTTGTGGACAGTAGAAGACTCTTGTGGACAGTAGAAGACTCTTGTGGACAGTAGAAGAATCTTGTGGACAAAGACTCTTGCGGACAGTAGAAGACTCTTGTGGACAGTAGAAGACTCTTGTGGACAGTAGAAGACTCTTGTGGACAGTAGAAGACTCTTTTGGACAAAGACTCTTGTGGACAGTAGAAGGCTCTTGTGGACAGTAGAAGACTCTTGTGGACAGTAGAAGACTCTTGTGGACAGTAGAAGACTCTTGTGGACAAAGACTCTTGTGGACAGTAGAAGACTCTTGTGGACAGTAGAAGACTCTTGTGGACAGTAGAAGACTCTTGTGGACAGTAGAAGACTCTTGTGGACAAAGACTCTTGTGGACAGTAGAAGACTCTTGTGGACAAAGACTCTTGTGGACAGTAGAAGACTCTTGTGGACAAAGACTCTTGTGGACAGTAGAAGACTCTTGTGGACAAAGACTCTTGTGGACAGTAGAAGACTCTTGTGGACAAAGACTCTTGTGGACAGTAGAAGACTCTTGTGGACAGTAGAAGACTCTTGTGGACAGTTTAAGACTCTTGTGGACAAAGACTCTTGTGGACAGTAGAAGACTCTTGTGGACAGTAGAAGACTCTTGTGGACAGTAGAAGACTCTTGTGGACAAAGACTCTTGTGGACAGTAGAAGACTCTTGTGGACAAAGACTCTTGTGGACAGTAGAAGACTCTTGTGGACAGTAGAAGACTCTTGTGGACACTATAAGACTCTTGTGGACAAAGACTCTTGTGGACAGTAGAAGACTCTTGTGGACAGTAGAAGACTCTTGTGGACAGTAGAAGACTCTTGTGGACAGTTTAAGACTCTTGTGGACAAAGACTCTTGTGGACAGTAGAAGACTCTTGTGGACAGTAGAAGACTCTTGTGGACAGTAGAAGACTCTTGTGGACAGTAGAAGACTCTTGTGGACAAAGACTCTTGTGGACAGTAGAAGACTCTTGTGGACAAAGACTCTTGTGGACAGTAGAAGACTCTTGTGGACAGTAGAAGACTCTTGTGGACACTATAAGACTCTTGTGGACAAAGACTCTTGTGGACAGTAGAAGACTCTTGTGGACAGTAGAAGACTCTTGTGGACAGTAGAAGACTCTTGTGGACAGTAGAAGACTATTGTGGACAAAGACTCTTGCGGACAGTAGAAGGCTTTTGTGGACAGTAGAAGACTCTTGTGGACAGTAGAAGACTCTTGTGGACAGTAGAAGACTCTTGTGGACAAAGACTCTTGTGGACAGTAGAAGGCTCTTGTGGACAGTAGAAGACTCTTGTGGACAGTATAAGACTCTTGTGGACAAAGACTCTTGTGGACAGTAGAAGACTCTTGTGGACAGTAGAAGACTCTTGTGGACAGTAGAATACTCTTGTGGACAGTAGAAGACTCTTGTGGACAGTAGAAGACTCTTGTGGACAAAGACTCTTGTGGACAGTAGAAGACTCTTGTGGACAGTAGAAGACTCTTGTGGACAGTATAAGACTCTTGTGGACAAAGACTCTTGTGGACAGTAGAAGACTCTTGTGGACAGTAGAAGACTCTTGTGGACAGTAGAAGACTCTTGTGGACAAAGACTCTTGTGGACAGTAGAAGACTCTTGTGGACAGTAGAAGACTCTTGTGGACAAAGACTCTTGTGGACAGGACTCTTGTGGACAGTAGAAGACTCTTGTGGACAGTAGAAGACTCTTGTGGACAGTAGAAGACTCTTTTGGACAGTAGAAGACTCTTGTGGACAAAGACTCTTGTGGACAATAGAAGGCTCTTGTGGACAGTAGAAGACTCTTGTGGACAGTAGAAGACTCTTGTGGACAAAGACTCTTGTGGACAGTAGAAGGCTCTTGTGGACAGTAGAAGACTCTTGTGGACAGTAGAAGACTCTTGTGGACAAAGACTCTTGTGGACAGTAGAAGACTCTTGTGGACAAAGACTCTTGTGGACAGTAGAAGACTCTTGTGGACAGTAGAAGACTCTTGTGGACAGTTTAAGACTCTTGTGGACAAAGACTCTTGTGGACAGTAGAAGACTCTTGTGGACAGTAGAAGACTCTTGTGGACAGTAGAAGACTCTTGTGGACAGTAGAAGACTCTTGTGGACAAAGACTCTTGTGGACAGTAGAAGACTCTTGTGGACAGTAGAAGACTCTTGTGGACAGTAGAAGACTCTTGTGGACAGTAGAAGACTCTTGTGGACAAAGACTCTTGTGGACAGTAGAAGACTCTTGTGGACAAAGACTCTTGTGGACAGTAGAAGACTCTTGTGGACAGTAGAAGACTCTTGTGGACACTATAAGCCTCTTGTGGACAAAGACTCTTGTGGACAGTAGAAGACTCTTGTGGACAGTAGAAGACTCTTGTGGACAGTAGAAGAATCTTGTGGACAAAGACTCTTGCGGACAGTAGAAGACTCTTGTGGACAGTAGAAGACTCTTGTGGACAGTAGAAGACTCTTGTGGACAGTAGAAGACTCTTTTGGACAAAGACTCTTGTGGACAGTAGAAGGCTCTTGTGGACAGTAGAAGACTCTTGTGGACAGTAGAAGACTCTTGTGGACAGTAGAAGACTCTTGTGGACAAAGACTCTTGTGGACAGTAGAAGACTCTTGTGGACAGTAGAAGACTCTTGTGGACAGTAGAAGACTCTTGTGGACAGTAGAAGACTCTTGTGGACAGTAGAAGACTCTTGTGGACAAAGACTCTTGTGGACAGTAGAAGACTCTTGTGGACAAAGACTCTTGTGGACAGTAGAAGACTCTTGTGGACAGTAGAAGACTCTTGTGGACAGTAGAAGACTCTTGTGGACAAAGACTCTTGTGGACAGTAGAAGACTCTTGTGGACAAAGACTCTTGTGGACAGTAGAAGACTCTTGTGGACAGTAGAAGACTCTTGTGGACGGTTTAAGACTCCTGTGGACAAAGACTCTTGTGGACAGTAGAAGACTCTTGTGGACAGTAGAAGACTCTTGTGGACAGTAGAAGACTCTTGTGGACAGTAGAAGACTCTTGTGGACAAAGACTCTTGTGGACAGTAGAAGACTCTTGTGGACAAAGACTCTTGTGGACAGTAGAAGACTCTTGTGGACAGTAGAAGACTCTTGTGGACAGTAGAAGACTCTTGTGGACAAATACTCTTGTGGACAGTAGAAGACTCTTGTGGACAGTAGAAGACTCTTGTGGACAGTTTAAGACTCTTGTGGACAAAGACTCTTGTGGACAGTAGAAGACTCTTGTGGACAGTAGAAGACTCTTGTGGACAGTAGAAGACTCTTGTGGACAGTAGAAGACTCTTGTGGACAAAGACTCTTGTGGACAGTAGAAGACTCTTGTGGACAAAGACTCTTGTGGACAGTAGAAGACTCTTGTGGACAGTAGAAGACTCTTGTGGACACTATAAGACTCTTGTGGACAAAGACTCTTGTGGACAGTAGAAGACTCTTGTGGACAGTAGAAGACTCTTGTGGACAGTAGAAGACTCTTGTGGACAGTAGAAGACTATTGTGGACAAAGACTCTTGCGGACAGTAGAAGGCTTTTGTGGACAGTAGAAGACTCTTGTGGACAGTAGAAGACTCTTGTGGACAGTAGAAGACTCTTGTGGACAAAGACTCTTGTGGACAGTAGAAGGCTCTTGTGGACAGTAGAAGACTCTTGTGGACAGTAGAAGACTCTTGTGGACAGTAGAAGACTCTTGTGGACAGTATAAGACTCTTGTGGACAAAGACTCTTGTGGACAGTAGAAGACTCTTGTGGACAGTAGAAGACTCTTGTGGACAGTAGAATACTCTTGTGGACAGTAGAAGACTCTTGTGGACAGTAGAAGACTCTTGTGGACAAAGACTCTTGTGGACAGTAGAAGACTCTTGTGGACAGTAGAAGACTCTTGTGGACAGTAGAAGACTCTTGTGGACAGTAGAAGACTCTTGTGGACAAAGACTCTTGTGGACAGTAGAAGACTCTTGTGGACAAAGACTCTTGTGGACAGTAGAAGACTCTTGTGGACAAAGACTCTTGTGGACAGTAGAAGACTCTTGTGGACAAAGACTCTTGTGGACAGTAGAAGACTCTTGTGGACAGTAGAAGACTCTTGTGGACAGTTTAAGACTCTTGTGGACAAAGACTCTTGTGGACAGTAGAAGACTCTTGTGGACAGTAGAAGACTCTTGTGGACAGTAGAAGACTCTTGTGGACAGTAGAAGACTCTTGTGGACAAAGACTCTTGTGGACAGTAGAAGACTCTTGTGGACAAAGACTCTTGTGGACAGTAGAAGACTCTTGTGGACAGTAGAAGACTCTTGTGGACACTATAAGACTCTTGTGGACAAAGACTCTTGTGGACAGTAGAAGACTCTTGTGGACAGTAGAAGACTCTTGTGGACAGTAGAAGACTCTTGTGGACAGTTTAAGACTCTTGTGGACAAAGACTCTTGTGGACAGTAGAAGACTCTTGTGGACAGTAGAAGACTCTTGTGGACAGTAGAAGACTCTTGTGGACAGTAGAAGACTCTTGTGGACAAAGACTCTTGTGGACAGTAGAAGACTCTTGTGGACAAAGACTCTTGTGGACAGTAGAAGACTCTTGTGGACAGTAGAAGACTCTTGTGGACAGTTTAAGACTCTTGTGGACAAAGACTCTTGTGGACAGTAGAAGACTCTTGTGGACAGTAGAAGACTCTTGTGGACAGTAGAAGACTCTTGTGGACAGTAGAAGACTATTGTGGACAAAGACTCTTGTGGACAGTAGAAGACTCTTGTGGACAGTAGAATACTCTTGTGGACAGTAGAAGACTCTTGTGGACAGTAGAAGACTCTTGTGGACAAAGACTCTTGTGGACAGTAGAAGACTCTTGTGGACAGTAGAAGACTCTTGTGGACAGTATAAGACTCTTGTGGACAAAGACTCTTGTGGACAGTAGAAGACTCTTGTGGACAGTAGAAGACTCTTGTGGACAGTAGAAGACTCTTGTGGACAAAGACTCTTGTGGACAGTAGAAGACTCTTGTGGACAGTAGAAGACTCTTGTGGACAAAGACTCTTGTGGACAGGACTCTTGTGGACAGTAGAAGACTCTTGTGGACAGTAGAAGACTCTTGTGGACAGTAGAAGACTCTTTTGGACAGTAGAAGACTCTTGTGGACAAAGACTCTTGTGGACAATAGAAGGCTCTTGTGGACAGTAGAAGACTCTTGTGGACAGTAGAAGACTCTTGTGGACAAAGACTCTTGTGGACAGTAGAAGGCTCTTGTGGACAGTAGAAGACTCTTGTGGACAGTAGAAGACTCTTGTGGACAAAGACTCTTGTGGACAGTAGAAGACTCTTGTGGACAAAGACTCTTGTGGACAGTAGAAGACTCTTGTGGACAGTAGAAGACTCTTGTGGACAGTTTAAGACTCTTGTGGACAAAGACTCTTGTGGACAGTAGAAGACTCTTGTGGACAGTAGAAGACTCTTGTGGACAGTAGAAGACTCTTGTGGACAGTAGAAGACTCTTGTGGACAAAGACTCTTGTGGACAGTAGAAGACTCTTGTGGACAGTAGAAGACTCTTGTGGACAGTAGAAGACTCTTGTGGACAGTAGAAGACTCTTGTGGACAAAGACTCTTGTGGACAGTAGAAGACTCTTGTGGACAAAGACTCTTGTGGACAGTAGAAGACTCTTGTGGACAGTAGAAGACTCTTGTGGACACTATAAGCCTCTTGTGGACAAAGACTCTTGTGGACAGTAGAAGACTCTTGTGGACAGTAGAAGACTCTTGTGGACAGTAGAAGAATCTTGTGGACAAAGACTCTTGCGGACAGTAGAAGACTCTTGTGGACAGTAGAAGACTCTTGTGGACAGTAGAAGACTCTTGTGGACAGTAGAAGACTCTTTTGGACAAAGACTCTTGTGGACAGTAGAAGGCTCTTGTGGACAGTAGAAGACTCTTGTGGACAGTAGAAGACTCTTGTGGACAGTAGAAGACTCTTGTGGACAAAGACTCTTGTGGACAGTAGAAGACTCTTGTGGACAGTAGAAGACTCTTGTGGACAGTAGAAGACTCTTGTGGACAAAGACTCTTGTGGACAGTAGAAGACTCTTGTGGACAAAGACTCTTGTGGACAGTAGAAGACTCTTGTGGACAGTAGAAGACTCTTGTGGACACTATAAGCCTCTTGTGGACAAAGACTCTTGTGGACAGTAGAAGACTCTTGTGGACAGTAGAAGACTCTTGTGGACAGTAGAAGAATCTTGTGGACAAAGACTCTTGCGGACAGTAGAAGACTCTTGTGGACAGTAGAAGACTCTTGTGGACAGTAGAAGACTCTTGTGGACAGTAGAAGACTCTTTTGGACAAAGACTCTTGTGGACAGTAGAAGGCTCTTGTGGACAGTAGAAGACTCTTGTGGACAGTAGAAGACTCTTGTGGACAGTAGAAGACTCTTGTGGACAAAGACTCTTGTGGACAGTAGAAGACTCTTGTGGACAGTAGAAGACTCTTGTGGACAGTAGAAGACTCTTGTGGACAGTAGAAGACTCTTGTGGACAAAGACTCTTGTGGACAGTAGAAGACTCTTGTGGACAAAGACTCTTGTGGACAGTAGAAGACTCTTGTGGACAGTAGAAGACTCTTGTGGACAGTAGAAGACTCTTGTGGACAAAGACTCTTGTGGACAGTAGAAGACTCTTGTGGACAAAGACTCTTGTGGACAGTAGAAGACTCTTGTGGACAGTAGAAGACTCTTGTGGACAGTTTAAGACTCCTGTGGACAAAGACTCTTGTGGACAGTAGAAGACTCTTGTGGACAGTAGAAGACTCTTGTGGACAGTAGAAGACTCTTGTGGACAGTAGAAGACTCTTGTGGACAAAGACTCTTGTGGACAGTAGAAGACTCTTGTGGACAAAGACTCTTGTGGACAGTAGAAGACTCTTGTGGACAGTAGAAGACTCTTGTGGACACTATAAGACTCTTGTGGACAAATACTCTTGTGGACAGTAGAAGACTCTTGTGGACAGTAGAAGACTCTTGTGGACAGTTTAAGACTCTTGTGGACAAAGACTCTTGTGGACAGTAGAAGACTCTTGTGGACAGTAGAAGACTCTTGTGGACAGTAGAAGACTCTTGTGGACAAAGACTCTTGTGGACAGTAGAAGACTCTTGTGGACAAAGACTCTTGTGGACAGTAGAAGACTCTTGTGGACAGTAGAAGACTCTTGTGGACACTATAAGACTCTTGTGGACAAAGACTCTTGTGGACAGTAGAAGACTCTTGTGGACAGTAGAAGACTCTTGTGGACAGTAGAAGACTCTTGTGGACAGTAGAAGACTATTGTGGACAAAGACTCTTGCGGACAGTAGAAGGCTTTTGTGGACAGTAGAAGACTCTTGTGGACAGTAGAAGACTCTTGTGGACAGTAGAAGACTCTTGTGGACAAAGACTCTTGTGGACAGTAGAAGGCTCTTGTGGACAGTAGAAGACTCTTGTGGACAGTAGAAGACTCTTGTGGACAGTAGAAGACTCTTGTGGACAGTATAAGACTCTTGTGGACAAAGACTCTTGTGGACAGTAGAAGACTCTTGTGGACAGTAGAAGACTCTTGTGGACAGTAGAATACTCTTGTGGACAGTAGAAGACTCTTGTGGACAGTAGAAGACTCTTGTGGACAAAGACTCTTGTGGACAGTAGAAGACTCTTGTGGACAGTAGAAGACTCTTGTGGACAGTATAAGACTCTTGTGGACAAAGACTCTTGTGGACAGTAGAAGACTCTTGTGGACAGTAGAAGACTCTTGTGGACAGTAGAAGACTCTTGTGGACAAAGACTCTTGTGGACAGTAGAGGACTCTTGTGGACAGTAGAAGACTCTTGTGGACAAAGACTCTTGTGGACAGGACTCTTGTGGACAGTAGAAGACTCTTGTGGACAGTAGAAGACTCTTTTGGACAGTAGAAGACTCTTGTGGACAAAGACTCTTGTGGACAATAGAAGGCTCTTGTGGACAGTAGAAGACTCTTGTGGACAGTAGAAGACTCTTGTGGACAAAGACTCTTGTGGACAGTAGAAGGCTCTTGTGGACAGTAGAAGACTCTTGTGGACAGTAGAAGACTCTTGTGGACAAAGACTCTTGTGGACAGTAGAAGACTCTTGTGGACAAAGACTCTTGTGGACAGTAGAAGACTCTTGTGGACAGTAGAAGACTCTTGTGGACAGTAGAATACTCTTGTGGACAGTAGAAGACTCTTGTGGACAGTAGAAGACTCTTGTGGACAAAGACTCTTGTGGACAGTAGAAGACTCTTGTGGACAGTAGAAGACTCTTGTGGACAGTATAAGACTCTTGTGGACAAAGACTCTTGTGGACAGTAGAAGACTCTTGTGGACAGTAGAAGACTCTTGTGGACAGTAGAAGACTCTTGTGGACAAAGACTCTTGTGGACAGTAGAAGACTCTTGTGGACAGTAGAAGACTCTTGTGGACAAAGACTCTTGTGGACAGGACTCTTGTGGACAGTAGAAGACTCTTGTGGACAGTAGAAGACTCTTGTGGACAGTAGAAGACTCTTTTGGACAGTAGAAGACTCTTGTGGACAAAGACTCTTGTGGACAATAGAAGGCTCTTGTGGACAGTAGAAGACTCTTGTGGACAGTAGAAGACTCTTGTGGACAAAGACTCTTGTGGACAGTAGAAGGCTCTTGTGGACAGTAGAAGACTCTTGTGGACAGTAGAAGACTCTTGTGGACAAAGACTCTTGTGGACAGTAGAAGACTCTTGTGGACAAAGACTCTTGTGGACAGTAGAAGACTCTTGTGGACAGTAGAAGACTCTTGTGGACAGTTTAAGACTCTTGTGGACAAAGACTCTTGTGGACAGTAGAAGACTCTTGTGGACAGTAGAAGACTCTTGTGGACAGTAGAAGACTCTTGTGGACAGTAGAAGACTCTTGTGGACAAAGACTCTTGTGGACAGTAGAAGACTCTTGTGGACAGTAGAAGACTCTTGTGGACAGCAGAAGACTCTTGTGGACAGTAGAAGACTCTTGTGGACAGTAGAAGACTCTTGTGGACAGTAGAAGACTCTTGTGGACAAAGACTCTTGTGGACAGTAGAAGACTCTTGTGGACAAAGACTCTTGTGGACAGTAGAAGACTCTTGTGGACAGTAGAAGACTCTTGTGGACACTATAAGCCTCTTGTGGACAAAGACTCTTGTGGACAGTAGAAGACTCTTGTGGACAGTAGAAGACTCTTGTGGACAGTAGAAGAATCTTGTGGACAAAGACTCTTGCGGACAGTAGAAGACTCTTGTGGACAGTAGAAGACTCTTGTGGACAGTAGAAGACTCTTGTGGACAGTAGAAGACTCTTTTGGACAAAGACTCTTGTGGACAGTAGAAAGCTCTTGTGGACAGTAGAAGACTCTTGTGGACAGTAGAAGACTCTTGTGGACAGTAGAAGACTCTTGTGGACAAAGACTCTTGTGGACAAAGACTCTTGTGGACAGTAGAAGACTCTTGTGGACAGTAGAAGACTCTTGTGGACAGTAGAAGACTCTTGTGGACAAAGACTCTTGTGGACAGTAGAAGACTCTTGTGGACAAAGACTCTTGTGGACAGTAGAAGACTCTTGTGGACAAAGACTCTTGTGGACAGTAGAAGACTCTTGTGGACAAAGACTCTTGTGGACAGTAGAAGACTCTTGTGGACAAAGACTCTTGTGGACAGTAGAAGACTCTTGTGGACAGTAGAAGACTCTTGTGGACAGTATAAGACTCTTGTGGACAAAGACTCTTGTGGACAGTAGAAGACTCTTGTGGACAGTAGAAGACTCTTGTGGACAGTAGAAGACTCTTGTGGACAAAGACTCTTGTGGACAGTAGAAGACTCTTGTGGACAGTAGAAGACTCTTGTGGACAAAGACTCTTGTGGACAGGACTCTTGTGGACAGTAGAAGACTCTTGTGGACAGTAGAAGACTCTTGTGGACAGTAGAAGACTCTTTTGGACAGTAGAAGACTCTTGTGGACAAAGACTCTTGTGGACAATAGAAGGCTCTTGTGGACAGTAGAAGACTCTTGTGGACAGTAGAAGACTCTTGTGGACAAAGACTCTTGTGGACAGTAGAAGGCTCTTGTGGACAGTAGAAGACTCTTGTGGACAGTAGAAGACTCTTGTGGACAAAGACTCTTGTGGACAGTAGAAGACTCTTGTGGACAAAGACTCTTGTGGACAGTAGAAGACTCTTGTGGACAGTAGAAGACTCTTGTGGACAGTTTAAGACTCTTGTGGACAAAGACTCTTGTGGACAGTAGAAGACTCTTGTGGACAGTAGAAGACTCTTGTGGACAGTAGAAGACTCTTGTGGACAGTAGAAGACTCTTGTGGACAAAGACTCTTGTGGACAGTAGAAGACTCTTGTGGACAGTAGAAGACTCTTGTGGACAGTAGAAGACTCTTGTGGACAGTAGAAGACTCTTGTGGACAGTAGAAGACTCTTGTGGACAAAGACTCTTGTGGACAGTAGAAGACTCTTGTGGACAAAGACTCTTGTGGACAGTAGAAGACTCTTGTGGACAGTAGAAGACTCTTGTGGACACTATAAGCCTCTTGTGGACAAAGACTCTTGTGGACAGTAGAAGACTCTTGTGGACAGTAGAAGACTCTTGTGGACAGTAGAAGAATCTTGTGGACAAAGACTCTTGCGGACAGTAGAAGACTCTTGTGGACAGTAGAAGACTCTTGTGGACAGTAGAAGACTCTTGTGGACAGTAGAAGACTCTTTTGGACAAAGACTCTTGTGGACAGTAGAAAGCTCTTGTGGACAGTAGAAGACTCTTGTGGACAGTAGAAGACTCTTGTGGACAGTAGAAGACTCTTGTGGACAAAGACTCTTGTGGACAGTAGAAGACTCTTGTGGACAGTAGAAGACTCTTGTGGACAGTAGAAGACTCTTGTGGACAAAGACTCTTGTGGACAGTAGAAGACTCTTGTGGACAAAGACTCTTGTGGACAGTAGAAGACTCTTGTGGACAAAGACTCTTGTGGACAGTAGAAGACTCTTGTGGACAAAGACTCTTGTGGACAGTAGAAGACTCTTGTGGACAAAGACTCTTGTGGACAGTAGAAGACTCTTGTGGACAGTAGAAGACTCTTGTGGACAGTTTAAGACTCTTGTGGACAAAGACTCTTGTGGACAGTAGAAGACTCTTGTGGACAGTAGAAGACTCTTGTGGACAGTAGAAGACTCTTGTGGACAGTAGAAGACTCTTGTGGACAAAGACTCTTGTGGACAGTAGAAGACTCTTGTGGACAAAGACTCTTGTGGACAGTAGAAGACTCTTGTGGACAGTAGAAGACTCTTGTGGACACTATAAGACTCTTGTGGACAAAGACTCTTGTGGACAGTAGAAGACTCTTGTGGACAGTAGAAGACTCTTGTGGACAGTAGAAGACTCTTGTGGACAGTTTAAGACTCTTGTGGACAAAGACTCTTGTGGACAGTAGAAGACTCTTGTGGACAGTAGAAGACTCTTGTGGACAGTAGAAGACTCTTGTGGACAAAGACTCTTGTGGACAGTAGAAGACTCTTGTGGACAGTAGAAGACTCTTGTGGACAAAGACTCTTGTGGACAGGACTCTTGTGGACAGTAGAAGACTCTTGTGGACAGTAGAAGACTCTTGTGGACAGTAGAAGACTCTTTTGGACAGTAGAAGACTCTTGTGGACAAAGACTCTTGTGGACAATAGAAGGCTCTTGTGGACAGTAGAAGACTCTTGTGGACAGTAGAAGACTCTTGTGGACAAAGACTCTTGTGGACAGTAGAAGGCTCTTGTGGACAGTAGAAGACTCTTGTGGACAGTAGAAGACTCTTGTGGACAAAGACTCTTGTGGACAGTAGAAGACTCTTGTGGACAAAGACTCTTGTGGACAGTAGAAGACTCTTGTGGACAGTAGAAGACTCTTGTGGACAGTTTAAGACTCTTGTGGACAAAGACTCTTGTGGACAGTAGAAGACTCTTGTGGACAGTAGAAGACTCTTGTGGACAGTAGAAGACTCTTGTGGACAGTAGAAGACTCTTGTGGACAAAGACTCTTGTGGACAGTAGAAGACTCTTGTGGACAGTAGAAGACTCTTGTGGACAGTAGAAGACTCTTGTGGACAGTAGAAGACTCTTGTGGACAGTAGAAGACTCTTGTGGACAGTAGAAGACTCTTGTGGACAAAGACTCTTGTGGACAGTAGAAGACTCTTGTGGACAAAGACTCTTGTGGACAGTAGAAGACTCTTGTGGACAGTAGAAGACTCTTGTGGACACTATAAGCCTCTTGTGGACAAAGACTCTTGTGGACAGTAGAAGACTCTTGTGGACAGTAGAAGACTCTTGTGGACAGTAGAAGAATCTTGTGGACAAAGACTCTTGCGGACAGTAGAAGACTCTTGTGGACAGTAGAAGACTCTTGTGGACAGTAGAAGACTCTTGTGGACAGTAGAAGACTCTTTTGGACAAAGACTCTTGTGGACAGTAGAAGGCTCTTGTGGACAGTAGAAGACTCTTGTGGACAGTAGAAGACTCTTGTGGACAGTAGAAGACTCTTGTGGACAAAGACTCTTGTGGACAGTAGAAGACTCTTGTGGACAGTAGAAGACTCTTGTGGACAGTAGAAAACTCTTGTGGACAGTAGAAGACTCTTGTGGACAAAGACTCTTGTGGACAGTAGAAGACTCTTGTGGACAAAGACTCTTGTGGACAGTAGAAGACTCTTGTGGACAAAGACTCTTGTGGACAGTAGAAGACTCTTGTGGACAAAGACTCTTGTGGACAGTAGAAGACTCTTGTGGACAAAGACTCTTGTGGACAGTAGAAGACTCTTGTGGACAGTAGAAGACTCTTGTGGACAGTTTAAGACTCTTGTGGACAAAGACTCTTGTGGACAGTAGAAGACTCTTGTGGACAGTAGAAGACTCTTGTGGACAGTAGAAGACTCTTGTGGACAGTAGAAGACTCTTGTGGACAAAGACTCTTGTGGACAGTAGAAGACTCTTGTGGACAAAGACTCTTGTGGACAGTAGAAGACTCTTGTGGACAGTAGAAGACTCTTGTGGACACTATAAGACTCTTGTGGACAAAGACTCTTGTGGACAGTAGAAGACTCTTGTGGACAGTAGAAGACTCTTGTGGACAGTAGAAGACTCTTGTGGACAGTTTAAGACTCTTGTGGACAAAGACTCTTGTGGACAGTAGAAGACTCTTGTGGACAGTAGAAGACTCTTGTGGACAGTAGAAGACTCTTGTGGACAAAGACTCTTGTGGACAGTAGAAGACTCTTGTGGACAAAGACTCTTGTGGACAGTAGAAGACTCTTGTGGACAGTAGAAGACTCTTGTGGACACTATAAGACTCTTGTGGACAAAGACTCTTGTGGACAGTAGAAGACTCTTGTGGACAGTAGAAGACTCTTGTGGACAGTAGAAGACTCTTGTGGACAGTAGAAGACTATTGTGGACAAAGACTCTTGCGGACAGTAGAAGGCTTTTGTGGACAGTAGAAGACTCTTGTGGACAGTAGAAGACTCTTGTGGACAGTAGAAGACTCTTGTGGACAAAGACTCTTGTGGACAGTAGAAGGCTCTTGTGGACAGTAGAAGACTCTTGTGGACAGTAGAAGACTCTTGTGGACAGTAGAAGACTCTTGTGGACAGTATAAGACTCTTGTGGACAAAGACTCTTGTGGACAGTAGAAGACTCTTGTGGACAGTAGAAGACTCTTGTGGACAGTAGAATACTCTTGTGGACAGTAGAAGACTCTTGTGGACAGTAGAAGACTCTTGTGGACAAAGACTCTTGTGGACAGTAGAAGACTCTTGTGGACAGTAGAAGACTCTTGTGGACAGTATAAGACTCTTGTGGACAAAGACTCTTGTGGACAGTAGAAGACTCTTGTGGACAGTAGAAGACTCTTGTGGACAGTAGAAGACTCTTGTGGACAAAGACTCTTGTGGACAGTAGAAGACTCTTGTGGACAGTAGAAGACTCTTGTGGACAAAGACTCTTGTGGACAGGACTCTTGTGGACAGTAGAAGACTCTTGTGGACAGTAGAAGACTCTTGTGGACAGTAGAAGACTCTTTTGGACAGTAGAAGACTCTTGTGGACAAAGACTCTTGTGGACAGTAGAAGGCTCTTGTGGACAGTAGAAGACTCTTGTGGACAGTAGAAGACTCTTGTGGACAAAGACTCTTGTGGACAGTAGAAGGCTCTTGTGGACAGTAGAAGACTCTTGTGGACAGTAGAAGACTCTTGTGGACAAAGACTCTTGTGGACAGTAGAAGACTCTTGTGGACAAAGACTCTTGTGGACAGTAGAAGACTCTTGTGGACAGTAGAAGACTCTTGTGGACAGTTTAAGACTCTTGTGGACAAAGACTCTTGTGGACAGTAGAAGACTCTTGTGGACAGTAGAAGACTCTTGTGGACAGTAGAAGACTCTTGTGGACAGTAGAAGACTCTTGTGGACAAAGACTCTTGTGGACAGTAGAAGACTCTTGTGGACAGTAGAAGACTCTTGTAGACAGTAGAAGACTCTTGTGGACAGTAGAAGACTCTTGTGGACAAAGACTCTTGTGGACAGTAGAAGACTCTTGTGGACAAAGACTCTTGTGGACAGTAGAAGACTCTTGTGGACAGTAGAAGACTCTTGTGGACACTATAAGCCTCTTGTGGACAAAGACTCTTGTGGACAGTAGAAGACTCTTGTGGACAGTAGAAGACTCTTGTGGACAGTAGAAGAATCTTGTGGACAAAGACTCTTGCGGACAGTAGAAGACTCTTGTGGACAGTAGAAGACTCTTTTGGACAAAGACTCTTGTGGACAGTAGAAGGCTCTTGTGGACAGTAGAAGACTCTTGTGGACAGTAGAAGACTCTTGTGGACAGTAGAAGACTCTTGTGGACAGTAGAAGGCTCTTGTGGACAGTAGAAGACTCTTGTGGACAGTAGAAGACTCTTGTGGACAGTAGAAGACTCTTGTGGACAAAGACTCTTGTGGACAGTAGAAGACTCTTGTGGACAGTAGAAGACTCTTGTGGACAGTAGAAGACTCTTGTGGACAAAGACTCTTGTGGACAGTAGAAGACTCTTGTGGACAGTAGAAGACTCTTGTGGACAAAGACTCTTGTGGACAGGACTCTTGTGGACAGTAGAAGACTCTTGTGGACAGTAGAAGACTCTTGTGGACAGTAGAATACTCTTGTGGACAAAGACTCTTGTGGACAGTAGAAGACTCTTGTGGACAGTAGAAGACTCTTGTGGACAGTAGAAGACTCTTGTGGACAGTAGAAGACTCTTGTGGACAAAGACTCTTGTGGACAGTAGAAGACTCTTGTGGACAGTAGAAGACTCTTGTGGACAGTAGAAGACTCTTGTGGACAGTAGAAGACTCTTGTGGACAAAGACTCTTGTGGACAGTAGAAGGCTCTTGTGGACAGTAGAAGACTCTTGTGGACAGTAGAAGACTCTTGTGGACAGTAGAAGGCTCTTGTGGACAGTATAAGACTCTTGTGGACAAAGACTCTTGTGGACAATAGAAGATTCTTGTGGACAGTAGAAGACTCTTGTGGACAGTAGAAGACTCTTGTGGACAAAGACTCTTGTGGACAGTAGAAGACTCTTGTGGACAGTAGAAGACTCTTGTGGACAGTAGAAGACTCTTGTGGACAAAGACTCTTGTGGACAGTAGAAGACTCTTGTGGAAAAAGACTCTTGTGGACAGTAGAAGACTCTTGTGGACAGTAGAAGACTCTTGTGGACAGTAGAAGACTCTTGTGGACAAAGACTCTTGTGGACAGTAGAAGGCTCTTGTGGACAGTAGAAGACTCTTGTGGACAGTAGAAGACTCTTGTGGACAGTAGAAGACTCTTGTGGACAAAGACTCTTGTGGACAGTAGAAGGCTCTTGTGGACAGTAGAAGACTCTTGTGGACAGTAGAAGACTCTTGCGGACAGTAGAAGACTCTTGTGGACAGTAGAAGACTCTTGTGGACAGTATAAGACTCTTGTGGACAAAGACTCTTGTGGACAGTAGAAGACTCTTGTGGACAGTAGAAGACTCTTGTGGACAAAGACTCTTGTGGACAGTAGAAGACTCTTGTGGACAGTAGAAGACTCTTGTGGACA
Source organism: Eucyclogobius newberryi (assembly GCF_026437365.1). Classification (NCBI taxonomy): domain Eukaryota; kingdom Metazoa; phylum Chordata; class Actinopteri; order Gobiiformes; family Gobiidae; genus Eucyclogobius; species Eucyclogobius newberryi. The sequence goes on along the minus strand of NW_027316278.1, from coordinate 39,420,735 downwards.
GTAGAAGACTCTTGTGGACAAAGACTCTTGTGGACAGTAGAAGACTCTTGTGGACAAAGACTCTTGTGGACAGTAGAAGACTCTTGTGGACAAAGACTCTTGTGGACAGTAGAAGACTCTTGTGGACAGTAGAAGACTCTTGTGGACAGTAGAAGACTCTTGTGGACAAAGACTCTTGTGGACAGTAGAAGGCTTTTGTGGACAGTAGAAGACTCTTGTGGAAAGTAGAAGACTCTTGTGGACAAAGACTCTTGTGGACAGTAGAAGACTCTTGTGGACAGTAGAAGACTCTTGTGGACAGTAGAAGACTCTTGTGGACAAAGACTCTTGTGGACAGGACTCTTGTGGACAGTAGAAGACTCTTGTGGACAGTAGAAGACTCTTGTGGACAGTAGAAGACTCTTGTTGACAGTAGAATACTCTTGTGGACGAAGACTCTTGTGGACAGTAGAAGACTCTTGTGGACAGTAGAAGACTCTTGTGGACAGTAGAAGACTCTTGTGGATAAAGACTCTTGTGGACAGTAGAAGACTCTTGTGGACAGTAGAAGACTCTTGTGGACAGTAGAAGACTCTTGAGGACAAAGACTCTTGTGGACAGTAGAAGGCTCTTGTGGACAGTAGAAGACTCTTGTGGACAGTAGAAGACTCTTGTGGACAGTAGAAGACTCTTGTGGACAAAGACTCTTGTGGACAGTAGAAGGCTCTTGTGGACAGTAGAAGACTCTTGTGGACAGTAGAAGACTCTTGTGGACAATAGAAGATTCTTGTGGACAGTAGAAGACTCTTGTGGACAGTAGAAGACTCTTGTGGACAAAGACTCTTGTGGACAGTAGAAGACTCTTGTGGACAGTAGAAGACTCTTGTGGACAGTAGAAGACTCTTGTGGACAAAGACTCTTGTGGACAGTAGAATACTCTTGTGGACAAAGACTCTTGTGGACAGTAGAAGACTCTTGTGGACAGTAGAAGACTCTTGTGGACAGTAGAAGACTCTTGTGGACAGTAGAAGACTCTTGTGGACAAAGACTCTTGTGGACAGTAGAAGGCTCTTGTGGACAGTAGAATACTCTTGTGGACAGTAGAGACTCTTGTGGACAGTAGAAGACTCTTGTGGACAGTAGAAGACTCTTTTGGACAAAGACTCTTGTGGACAGTAGAAGACTCTTGTGGACAGTAGAAGACTCTTGTGGACAGTAGAAGACTCTTGTAGACAAAGACTCTTGTGGACAGTAGAAGACTCTTGTGGACAAAGACTCTTGTGGACAGTAGAAGACTCTTGTGGACAGTAGAAGACTCTTGTGGACAGTAGAAGACTCTTGTGGACAAAGACTCTTGTGGACAGTAGAAGACTCTTGTGGACAAAGACTCTTGTGGACAGTAGAAGACTCTTGTGGACAGTAGAAGACTCTTGTGGACAAATACTCTTGTGGACAGTAGAAGACTCTTGTGGACAAAGACTCTTGTGGACAGTAGAAGACTCTTGTGGACAGTAGAAGACTCTTGTGGACAAATACTCTTGTGGACAGTAGAAGACTCTTGTGGACAAAGACTCTTGTGGACAGTAGAAGACTCTTGTGGACAGTAGAAGACTCTTGTGGACACTATAAGACTCTTGTGGACAAAGACTCTTGTGGACAGTAGAAGACTCTTGTGGACAGTAGAAGACTCTTGTGGACGGTTTAAGACTCTTGTGGACAAAGACTCTTGTGGACAGTAGAAGAGTCTTGTGGACAGTAGAAGACTCTTGTGGACAGTAGAAGACTCTTGTGGACAGTAGAAGACTCTTGTGGACAAAGACTCTTGTGGACAGTAGAAGACTCTTGTGGACAAAGACTCTTGTGGACAGTAGAAGACTCTTGTGGACAGTAGAAGACTCTTGTGGACACTATAAGACTCTTGTGGACAAAGACTCTTGTGGACAGTAGAAGACTCTTGTGGACAGTAGAAGACTCTTGTGGACAGTAGAAGACTCTTGTGGACAAAGACTCTTGCGGACAGTAGAAGGCTCTTGTGGACAGTAGAAGACTCTTGTGGACAGTAGAAGACTCTTGTGGACAGTAGAAGACTCTTGTGGACAAAGACTCTTGTGGACAGTAGAAGGCTCTTGTGGACAGTAGAAGACTCTTGTGGACAGTAGCAGACTCTTGTGGACAGTAGAAGACTCTTGTGGACAGTATAAGACTCTTGTGGACAAAGACTCTTGTGGACAGTAGAAGACTCTTGTGGACAGTAGAAGACTCTTGTGGACAGTAGAAGACTCTTGTGGACAGTAGAATACTCTTGTGGACAGTAGAAGACTATTGTGGACAGTAGAAGACTCTTGTGGACAAAGACTCTTGTGGACAGTAGAACACTCTTGTGGACAGTAGAAGACTCTTGTGGACAGTAGAAGACTCTTGTGGACAGTATAAGACTCTTGTGGACGAAGACTCTTGTGGACAGTAGAAGACTCTTGTGGACAGTAGAAGACTCTTGTGGACAGTAGAAGACTCTTGTGGACAAAGACTCTTGTGGACAGTAGAAGACTCTTGTGGACAAAGACTCTTGTGGACAGTAGAAGACTCTTGTGGACAGTAGAAGACTCTTGTGGACAGTAGAAGACTCTTGTGGACAAAGACTCTTGTGGACAGTAGAAGACTCTTGTGGACAAAGACTCTTGTGGACAGTAGAAGACTCTTGTGGACAATAGAAGACTCTTGTGGACAGTTTAAGACTCTTGTGGACAAAGACTCTTGTGGACAGTAGAAGACTCTTGTGGACAGTAGAAGACTCTTGTGGACAGTAGAAGACTCTTGTGGACAGTAGAAGACTCTTGTGGACAAAGACTCTTGTGGACAGTAGAAGACTCTTGTGGACAAAGACTCTTGTGGACAGTAGAAGACTCTTGTGGACAGTAGAAGACTCTTGTGGACACTATAAGACTCTTGTGGACAAAGACTCTTGTGGACAGTAGAAGACTCTTGTGGACAGTAGAAGACTCTTGTGGACAGTAGAAGACTCTTGTGGACAGTTTAAGACTCTTGTGGACAAAGACTCTTTTGGACAGTAGAAGACTCTTGTGGACAGTAGAAGACTCTTGTGGACAGTAGAAGACTCTTGTGGACAGTAGAAGACTCTTGTGGACAAAGACTCTTGTGGACAGTAGAAGACTCTTGTGGACAAAGACTCTTGTGGACAGTAGAAGACTCTTGTGGACAGTAGAAGACTCTTGTGGACACTATAAGACTCTTGTGGACAAAGACTCTTGTGGACAGTAGAAGACTCTTGTGGACAGTAGAAGACTCTTGTGGACAGTAGAATACTCTTGTGGACAGTAGAAGACTCTTGTGGACAGTAGAAGACTCTTGTGGACAAAGACTCTTGTGGACAGTAGAAGACTCTTGTGGACAGTAGAAGACTCTTGTGGACAGTATAAGACTCTTGTGGACAAAGACTCTTGTGGACAGTAGAAGACTCTTGTGGACAGTAGAAGACTCTTGTGGACAGTAGAAGACTCTTGTGGACAGTAGAAGACTCTTGTGGACAAAGACTCTTGTGGACAGTAGAAGACTCTTGTGGACAGTAGAAGACTCTTGTGGACAAAGACTCTTGTGGACAGGACTCTTGTGGACAGTAGAAGACTCTTGTGGACAGTAGAAGACTCTTGTGGACAGTAGAAGACTCTTTTGGACAGTAGAAGACTCTTGTGGACAAAGACTCTTGTGGACAGTAGAAGGCTCTTGTGGACAGTAGAAGACTCTTGTGGACAGTAGAAGACTCTTGTGGACAAAGACTCTTGTGGACAGTAGAAGGCTCTTGTGGACAGTAGAAGACTCTTGTGGACAGTAGAAGACTCTTGTGGACAAAGACTCTTGTGGACAGTAGAAGACTCTTGTGGACAAAGACTCTTGTGGACAGTAGAAGACTCTTGTGGACAGTAGAAGACTCTTGTGGACAGTTTAAGACTCTTGTGGACAAAGACTCTTGTGGACAGTAGAAGACTCTTGTGGACAGTAGAAGACTCTTGTGGACAGTAGAAGACTCTTGTGGACAGTAGAAGACTCTTGTGGACAAAGACTCTTGTGGACAGTAGAAGACTCTTGTGGACAGTAGAAGACTCTTGTAGACAGTAGAAGACTCTTGTGGACAGTAGAAGACTCTTGTGGACAAAGACTCTTGTGGACAGTAGAAGACTCTTGTGGACAAAGACTCTTGTGGACAGTAGAAGACTCTTGTGGACAGTAGAAGACTCTTGTGGACACTATAAGCCTCTTGTGGACAAAGACTCTTGTGGACAGTAGAAGACTCTTGTGGACAGTAGAAGACTCTTGTGGACAGTAGAAGAATCTTGTGGACAAAGACTCTTGCGGACAGTAGAAGACTCTTGTGGACAGTAGAAGACTCTTTTGGACAAAGACTCTTGTGGACAGTAGAAGGCTCTTGTGGACAGTAGAAGACTCTTGTGGACAGTAGAAGACTCTTGTGGACAGTAGAAGACTCTTGTGGACAGTAGAAGGCTCTTGTGGACAGTAGAAGACTCTTGTGGACAGTAGAAGACTCTTGTGGACAGTAGAAGACTCTTGTGGACAAAGACTCTTGTGGACAGTAGAAGACTCTTGTGGACAGTAGAAGACTCTTCTGGACAGTAGAAGACTCTTGTGGACAAAGACTCTTGTGGACAGTAGAAGACTCTTGTGGACAGTAGAAGACTCTTGTGGACAAAGACTCTTGTGGACAGGACTCTTGTGGACAGTAGAAGACTCTTGTGGACAGTAGAAGACTCTTGTGGACAGTAGAATACTCTTGTGGACAAAGACTCTTGTGGACAGTAGAAGACTCTTGTGGACAGTAGAAGACTCTTGTGGACAGTAGAAGACTCTTGTGGACAGTAGAAGACTCTTGTGGACAAAGACTCTTGTGGACAGTAGAAGACTCTTGTGGACAGTAGAAGACTCTTGTGGACAGTAGAAGACTCTTGTGGACAGTAGAAGACTCTTGTGGACAAAGACTCTTGTGGACAGTAGAAGGCTCTTGTGGACAGTAGAAGACTCTTGTGGACAGTAGAAGACTCTTGTGGACAGTAGAAGGCTCTTGTGGACAGTATAAGACTCTTGTGGACAAAGACTCTTGTGGACAATAGAAGATTCTTGTGGACAGTAGAAGACTCTTGTGGACAGTAGAAGACTCTTGTGGACAAAGACTCTTGTGGACAGTAGAAGACTCTTGTGGACAGTAGAAGACTCTTGTGGACAGTAGAAGACTCTTGTGGACAAAGACTCTTGTGGACAGTAGAAGACTCTTGTGGAAAAAGACTCTTGTGGACAGTAGAAGACTCTTGTGGACAGTAGAAGACTCTTGTGGACAGTAGAAGACTCTTGTGGACAAAGACTCTTGTGGACAGTAGAAGGCTCTTGTGGACAGTAGAAGACTCTTGTGGACAGTAGAAGACTCTTGTGGACAGTAGAAGACTCTTGTGGACAAAGACTCTTGTGGACAGTAGAAGGCTCTTGTGGACAGTAGAAGACTCTTGTGGACAGTAGAAGACTCTTGCGGACAGTAGAAGACTCTTGTGGACAGTAGAAGACTCTTGTGGACAGTATAAGACTCTTGTGGACAAAGACTCTTGTGGACAGTAGAAGACTCTTGTGGACAGTAGAAGACTCTTGTGGACAAAGACTCTTGTGGACAGTAGAAGACTCTTGTGGACAGTAGAAGACTCTTGTGGACAGTAGAAGACTCTTGTGGACAAAGACTCTTGTGGACAGTAGAAGACTCTTGTGGACAAAGACTCTTGTGGACAGTAGAAGACTCTTGTGGACAAAGACTCTTGTGGACAGTAGAAGACTCTTGTGGACAGTAGAAGACTCTTGTGGACAGTAGAAGACTCTTGTGGACAAAGACTCTTGTGGACAGTAGAAGGCTTTTGTGGACAGTAGAAGACTCTTGTGGAAAGTAGAAGACTCTTGTGGACAAAGACTCTTGTGGACAGTAGAAGACTCTTGTGGACAGTAGAAGACTCTTGTGGACAGTAGAAGACTCTTGTGGACAAAGACTCTTGTGGACAGGACTCTTGTGGACAGTAGAAGACTCTTGTGGACAGTAGAAGACTCTTGTGGACAGTAGAAGACTCTTGTTGACAGTAGAATACTCTTGTGGACGAAGACTCTTGTGGACAGTAGAAGACTCTTGTGGACAGTAGAAGACTCTTGTGGACAGTAGAAGACTCTTGTGGATAAAGACTCTTGTGGACAGTAGAAGACTCTTGTGGACAGTAGAAGACTCTTGTGGACAGTAGAAGACTCTTGAGGACAAAGACTCTTGTGGACAGTAGAAGGCTCTTGTGGACAGTAGAAGACTCTTGTGGACAGTAGAAGACTCTTGTGGACAGTAGAAGACTCTTGTGGACAAAGACTCTTGTGGACAGTAGAAGGCTCTTGTGGACAGTAGAAGACTCTTGTGGACAGTAGAAGACTCTTGTGGACAATAGAAGATTCTTGTGGACAGTAGAAGACTCTTGTGGACAGTAGAAGACTCTTGTGGACAAAGACTCTTGTGGACAGTAGAAGACTCTTGTGGACAGTAGAAGACTCTTGTGGACAGTAGAAGACTCTTGTGGACAAAGACTCTTGTGGACAGTAGAATACTCTTGTGGACAAAGACTCTTGTGGACAGTAGAAGACTCTTGTGGACAGTAGAAGACTCTTGTGGACAGTAGAAGACTCTTGTGGACAGTAGAAGACTCTTGTGGACAAAGACTCTTGTGGACAGTAGAAGGCTCTTGTGGACAGTAGAATACTCTTGTGGACAGTAGAAGACTCTTGTGGACAGTAGAAGACTCTTGTGGACAGTAGAAGACTCTTTTGGACAAAGACTCTTGTGGACAGTAGAAGACTCTTGTGGACAGTAGAAGACTCTTGTGGACAGTAGAAGACTCTTGTAGACAAAGACTCTTGTGGACAGTAGAAGACTCTTGTGGACAAAGACTCTTGTGGACAGTAGAAGACTCTTGTGGACAGTAGAAGACTCTTGTGGACAGTAGAAGACTCTTGTGGACAAAGACTCTTGTGGACAGTAGAAGACTCTTGTGGACAAAGACTCTTGTGGACAGTAGAAGACTCTTGTGGACAGTAGAAGACTCTTGTGGACAGTTTAAGACTCTTGTGGACAAAGACTCTTGTGGACAGTAGAAGACTCTTGTGGACAGTAGAAGACTCTTGTGGACAGTAGAAGACTCTTGTGGACAAATACTCTTGTGGACAGTAGAAGACTCTTGTGGACAAAGACTCTTGTGGACAGTAGAAGACTCTTGTGGACAGTAGAAGACTCTTGTGGACACTATAAGACTCTTGTGGACAAAGACTCTTGTGGACAGTAGAAGACTCTTGTGGACAGTAGAAGACTCTTGTGGACGGTTTAAGACTCTTGTGGACAAAGACTCTTGTGGACAGTAGAAGAGTCTTGTGGACAGTAGAAGACTCTTGTGGACAGTAGAAGACTCTTGTGGACAGTAGAAGACTCTTGTGGACAAAGACTCTTGTGGACAGTAGAAGACTCTTGTGGACAAAGACTCTTGTGGACAGTAGAAGACTCTTGTGGACAGTAGAAGACTCTTGTGGACACTATAAGACTCTTGTGGACAAAGACTCTTGTGGACAGTAGAAGACTCTTGTGGACAGTAGAAGACTCTTGTGGACAGTAGAAGACTCTTGTGGACAAAGACTCTTGCGGACAGTAGAAGGCTCTTGTGGACAGTAGAAGACTCTTGTGGACAGTAGAAGACTCTTGTGGACAGTAGAAGACTCTTGTGGACAAAGACTCTTGTGGACAGTAGAAGGCTCTTGTGGACAGTAGAAGACTCTTGTGGACAGTAGCAGACTCTTGTGGACAGTAGAAGACTCTTGTGGACAGTATAAGACTCTTGTGGACAAAGACTCTTGTGGACAGTAGAAGACTCTTGTGGACAGTAGAAGACTCTTGTGGACAGTAGAAGACTCTTGTGGACAGTAGAATACTCTTGTGGACAGTAGAAGACTATTGTGGACAGTAGAAGACTCTTGTGGACAAAGACTCTTGTGGACAGTAGAACACTCTTGTGGACAGTAGAAGACTCTTGTGGACAGTAGAAGACTCTTGTGGACAGTATAAGACTCTTGTGGACGAAGACTCTTGTGGACAGTAGAAGACTCTTGTGGACAGTAGAAGACTCTTGTGGACAGTAGAAGACTCTTGTGGACAAAGACTCTTGTGGACAGTAGAAGACTCTTGTGGACAAAGACTCTTGTGGACAGTAGAAGACTCTTGTGGACAATAGAAGACTCTTGTGGACAGTTTAAGACTCTTGTGGACAAAGACTCTTGTGGACAGTAGAAGACTCTTGTGGACAGTAGAAGACTCTTGTGGACAGTAGAAGACTCTTGTGGACAGTAGAAGACTCTTGTGGACAAAGACTCTTGTGGACAGTAGAAGACTCTTGTGGACAAAGACTCTTGTGGACAGTAGAAGACGCTTGTGGACAGTAGAAGACTCTTGTGGACACTATAAGACTCTTGTGGACAAAGACTCTTGTGGACAGTAGAAGACTCTTGTGGACAGTAGAAGACTCTTGTGGACAGTAGAAGACTCTTGTGGACAGTTTAAGACTCTTGTGGACAAAGACTCTTTTGGACAGTAGAAGACTCTTGTGGACAGTAGAAGACTCTTGTGGACAGTAGAAGACTCTTGTGGACAGTAGAAGACTCTTGTGGACAAAGACTCTTGTGGACAGTAGAAGACTCTTGTGGACAAAGACTCTTGTGGACAGTAGAAGACTCTTGTGGACAGTAGAAGACTCTTGTGGACACTATAAGACTCTTGTGGACAAAGACTCTTGTGGACAGTAGAAGACTCTTGTGGACAGTAGAAGACTCTTGTGGACAGTAGAAGACTCTTGTGGACAGTAGAAGACTCTTGTGGACAGTAGAAGACTATTGCGGACAGTAGAAGGCTTTTGTGGACAGTAGAAGACTCTTGTGGACAGTAGAAGACTCTTGTGGACAGTAGAAGACTCTTGTGGACAAAGACTCTTGTGGACAGTAGAAGGCTCTTGTGGACAGTAGAAGACTCTTGTGGACAGTAGAAGACTCTTGTGGACAGTAGAAGACTCTTGTGGACAGTATAAGACTCTTGTGGACAAAGACTCTTGTGGACAGTAGAAGACTCTTGTGGACAGTAGAAGACCCTTGTGGACAGTAGAATACTCTTGTGGACAGTAGAAGACTCTTGTGGACAGTAGAAGACTCTTGTGGACAAAGACTCTTGTGGACAGTAGAAGACTCTTGTGGACAAAGACTCTTGTGGACAGTAGAAGACTCTTGTGGACAAAGACTCTTGTGGACAGTAGAAGACTCTTGTGGACAGTAGAAGACTCTTGTGGACAGTAGAAGACTCTTGTGGACAAAGACTCTTGTGGACAGTAGAAGACTCTTGTGGACAGTAGAAGACTCTTGTGGACAAAGACTCTTGTGGACAGGACTCTTGTGGACAGTAGAAGACTCTTGTGGACAAAGACTCTTGTGGACAGTAGAATGCTCTTGTGGACAGTAGAAGACTCTTGTGGACAGTAGAAGACTCTTGTGGACAAAGACTCTTGTGGACAGTAGAAAGCTCTTGTGGACAGTAGAAGACTCTTGTGGACAGTAGAAGACTCTTGTGGACAAAGACTCTTGTGGACAGTAGAAGACTCTTGTGGACAAAGACTCTTGTGGACAGTAGAAGACTCTTGTGGACAGTTTAAGACTCTTGTGGACAAAGACTCTTGTGGACAGTAGAAGACTCTTGTGGACAGTAGAAGACTCTTGTGGACAGTAAAAGACTCTTGTGGACAGTAGAAGACTCTTGTGGACAAAGACTCTTGTGGACAGTAGAAGACTCTTGTGGACAGTAGAAGACTCTTGTGGACAGTAGAAGACTCTTGTGGACAGTAGAAGACTCTTGTGGACAAAGACTCTTGTGGACAGTAGAAGACTCTTGTGGACAAAGACTCTTGTGGACAGTAGAAGACTCTTGTGGACAGTAGAAGACTCTTGTGGACACTATAAGCCTCTTGTGGACAAAGACTCTTGTGGACAGTAGAAGACTCTTGTGGACAGTAGAAGACTCTTGTGGACAGTAGAAGAATCTTGTGGACAAAGACTCTTGCGGACAGTAGAAGACTCTTGTGGACAGTAGAAGACTCTTGTGGACAGTAGAAGACTCTTGTGGACAGTAGAAGACTCTTGTGGACAGTAGAAGACTCTTTTGGACAAAGACTCTTGTGGACAGTAGAAGGCTCTTGTGGACAGTAGAAGACTCTTGTGGACAGTAGAAGACTCTTGTGGACAGTAGAAGACTCTTGTGGACAAAGACTCTTGTGGACAGTAGAAGACTCTTGTGGACAAAGACTCTTGTGGACAGTAGAAGACTCTTGTGGACAAAGACTCTTGTGGACAGTAGAAGACTCTTGTGGACAGTAGAAGACTCTTGTGGACAGTTTAAGACTCTTGTGGACAAAGACTCTTGTGGACAGTAGAAGACTCTTGTGGACAGTAGAAGACTCTTGTGGACAGTAGAAGACTCTTGTGGACAGTTTAAGACTCTTGTGGACAAAGACTCTTGTGGACAGTAGAAGACTCTTGTGGACAGTAGAAGACTCTTGTGGACAGTAGAAGACTCTTGTGGACAGTAGAAGACTCTTGTGGACAAAGACTCTTGTGGACAGTAGAAGACTCTTGTGGACAAAGACTCTTGTGGACAGTAGAAGACTCTTGTGGACAGTAGAAGACTCTTGTGGACACTATAAGACTCTTGTGGACAAAGACTCTTGTGGACAGTAGAAGACTCTTGTGGACAGTAGAAGACTCTTGTGGACAGTAGAAGACTCTTGTGGACAGTTTAAGACTCTTGTGGACAAAGACTCTTGTGGACAGTAGAAGACTCTTGTGGACAGTAGAAGACTCTTGTGGACAGTAGAAGACTCTTGTGGACAGTAGAAGACTCTTGTGGACAAAGACTCTTGTGGACAGTAGAAGACTCTTGTGGACAAAGACTCTTGTGGACAGTAGAAGACTCTTGTGGACAGTAGAAGACTCTTGTGGACACTATAAGACTCTTGTGGACAAAGACTCTTGTGGACAGTAGAAGACTCTTGTGGACAGTAGAAGACTCTTGTGGACAGTAGAAGACTCTTGTGGACAGTAGAAGACTATTGTGGACAAAGACTCTTGCGGACAGTAGAAGGCTTTTGTGGACAGTAGAAGACTCTTGTGGACAGTAGAAGACTCTTGTGGACAGTAGAAGACTCTTGTGGACAAAGACTCTTTTGGACAGTAGAAGGCTCTTGTGGACAGTAGAAGACTCTTGTGGACAGTAGAAGACTCTTGTGGACAGTAGAAGACTCTTGTGGACAGTATAAGACTCTTGTGGACAAAGACTCTTGTGGACAGTAGAAGACTCTTGTTGACAGTAGAAGACTCTTGTGGACAGTAGAATACTCTTGTGGACAGTAGAAGACTCTTGTGGACAGTAGAAGACTCTTGTGGACAAAGACTCTTGTGGACAGTAGAAGACTCTTGTGGACAGTAGAAGACTCTTGTGGACAGTATAAGACTCTTGTGGACAAAGACTCTTGTGGACAGTAGAAGACTCTTGTGGACAGTAGAAGACTCTTGTGGACAGTAGAAGACTCTTGTGGACAAAGACTCTTGTGGACAGTAGAAGACTCTTGTGGACAGTAGAAGACTCTTGTGGACAAAGACTCTTGTGGACAGGACTCTTGTGGACAGTAGAAGACTCTTGTGGACAGTAGAAGACTCTTGTGGACAGTAGAAGACTCTTTTGGACAGTAGAAGACTCTTGTGGACAAAGACTCTTGTGGACAGTAGAAGGCTCTTGTGGACAGTAGAAGACTCTTGTGGACAGTAGAAGACTCTTGTGGACAAAGACTCTTGTGGACAGTAGAAGGTTCTTGTGGACAGTAGAAGACTCTTGTGGACAGTAGAAGACTCTTGTGGACAAAGACTCTTGTGGACAGTAGAAGACTCTTGTGGACAAAGACTCTTGTGGACAGTAGAAGACTCTTGTGGACAGTAGAAGACTCTTGTGGACAGTTTAAGACTCTTGTGGACAAAGACTCTTGTGGACAGTAGAAGACTCTTGTGGACAGTAGAAGACTCTTGTGGACAGTAGAAGACTCTTGTGGACAGTAGAAGACTCTTGTGGACAAAGACTCTTGTGGACAGTAGAAGACTCTTGTGGACAGTAGAAGACTCTTGTGGACAGTAGAAGACTCTTGTGGACAAAGACTCTTGTGGACAGTAGAAGACTCTTGTGGACAAAGACTCTTGTGGACAGTAGAAGACTCTTGTGGACAGTAGAAGACTCTTGTGGACACTATAAGCCTCTTGTGGACAAAGACTCTTGTGGACAGTAGAAGACTCTTGTGGACAGTAGAAGACTCTTGTGGACAGTAGAAGAATCTTGTGGACAAAGACTCTTGCGGACAGTAGAAGACTCTTGTGGACAGTAGAAGACTCTTGTGGACAGTAGAAGACTCTTGTGGACAGTAGAAGACTCTTGTGGACAGTAGAAGACTCTTTTGGACAAAGACTCTTGTGGACAGTAGAAGGCTCTTGTGGACAGTAGAAGACTCTTGTGGACAGTAGAAGACTCTTGTGGACAGTAGAAGACTCTTGTGGACAAAGACTCTTGTGGACAGTAGAAGACTCTTGTGGACAGTAGAAGACTCTTGTGGACAGTAGAAGACTCTTGTGGACAAAGACTCTTGTGGACAGTAGAAGACTCTTATGGACAGTAGAAGACTCTTGTGGACAAAGACTCTTGTGGACAGGACTCTTGTGGACAGTAGAAGACTCTTGTGGACAGTAGAAGACTCTTGTGGACAGTAGAAGACTCTTGTGGACAGTAGAATACTCTTGTGGACAAAGACTCTTGTGGACAGTAGAAGACTCTTGTGGACAGTAGAAGACTCTTGTGGACAGTAGAAGACTCTTGTGGATAAAGACTCTTGTGGACAGTAGAAGACTCTTGTGGACAGTAGAAGACTCTTGTGGACAGTAGAAGACTCTTGTGGACAAAGACTCTTGTGGACAGTAGAAGGCTCTTGTGGACAGTAGAAGACTCTTGTGGACAGTAGAAGACTCTTGTGGACAGTAGAAGACTCTTGTGGACAAAGACTCTTGTGGACAGTAGAAGGCTCTTGTGGACAGTAGAAGACTCTTGTGGACAGTAGAAGACTCTTGTGGACAGTAGAAGGCTCTTGTGGACAGTATAAGACTCTTGTGGACAAAGACTCTTGTGGACAATAGAAGATTCTTGTGGACAGTAGAAGACTCTTGTGGACAGTAGAAGACTCTTGTGGACAAAGACTCTTGTGGACAGTAGAAGACTCTTGTGGACAGTAGAAGACTCTTGTGGACAGTAGAAGACTCTTGTGGACAAAGACTCTTGTGGACAGTAGAAGACTCTTGTGGACAAAGACTCTTGTGGACAGTAGAAGACTCTTGTGGACAGTAGAAGACTCTTGTGGACAGTAGAAGACTCTTGTGGACAGTAGAAGACTCTTGTGGACAAAGACTCTTGTGGACAGTAGAAGGCTCTTGTGGAAAGTAGAAGACTCTTGTGGACAGTAGAAGACTCTTGTGGACAGTAGAAGACTCTTGTGGACAGTAGAAGACTCTTGTGGACAGTAGAAGACTCTTGTGGACAAAGACTCTTGTGGACAGTAGAAGACTCTTGTGGACAGTAGAAGACTCTTGTGGACAGTAGAAGACTCTTGTGGACAAAGACTCTTGTGGACAGTAGAAGACTCTTGTGGACAGTAGAAGACTCTTGTGGACAGTAGAAGACTCTTGTGGACAAAGACTCTTGTGGACAGTAGAAGGCTCTTGTGGACAGTAGAAGACTCTTGTGGACAGTAGAAGACTCTTGTGGACAGTAGAAGACTCTTGTGGACAAAGACTCTTGTGGACAGTAGAAGGCTCTTGTGGACAGTAGAAGACTCTTGTGGACAGTAGAAGACTCTTGTGGACAGTAGAAGGCTCTTGTGGACAGTATAAGACTCTTGTGGACAAAGACTCTTGTGGACAATAGAAGATTCTTGTGGACAGTAGAAGACTCTTGTGGACAGTAGAAGACTCTTGTGGACAAAGACTCTTGTGGACAGTAGAAGACTCTTGTGGACAGTAGAAGACTCTTGTGGACAGTAGAAGACTCTTGTGGACAAAGACTCTTGTGGACAGTAGAAGACTCTTGTGGACAAAGACTCTTGTGGACAGTAGAAGACTCTTGTGGACAGTAGAAGACTCTTGTGGACAGTAGAAGACTCTTGTGGACAGTAGAAGACTCTTGTGGACAAAGACTCTTGTGGACAGTAGAAGGCTCTTGTGGAAAGTAGAAGACTCTTGTGGACAGTAGAAGACTCTTGTGGACAGTAGAAGACTCTTGTGGACAGTAGAAGACTCTTGTGGACAGTAGAAGACTCTTGTGGACAAAGACTCTTGTGGACAGTAGAAGACTCTTGTGGACAGTAGAAGACTCTTGTGGACAGTAGAAGACTCTTGTGGACAAAGACTCTTGTGGACAGTAGAAGACTCTTGTGGACAAAGACTCTTGTGGACAGTAGAAGACTCTTGTGGACAAAGACTCTTGTGGACAGTAGAAGACTCTTGTGGACAGTAGAAGACTCTTGTGGACAAAGACTCTTGTGGACAGTAGAAGGCTCTTGTGGACAGTAGAAGACTCTTGTGGACAGTAGCAGACTCTTGTGGACAGTAGAAGACTCTTGTGGACAGTATAAGACTCTTGTGGACAAAGACTCTTGTGGACAGTAGAAGACTCTTGTGGACAGTAGAAGACTCTTGTGGACAGTAGAATACTCTTGTGGACAGTAGAAGACTATTGTGGACAGTAGAAGACTCTTGTGGACAAAGACTCTTGTGGACAGTAGAAGACTCTTGTGGACAGTAGAAGACTCTTGTGGACAGTAGAAGACTCTTGTGGACAGTATAAGACTCTTGTGGACGAAGACTCTTGTGGACAGTAGAAGACTCTTGTGGACAGTAGAAGACTCTTGTGGACAGTAGAAGACTCTTGTGGACAAAGACTCTTGTGGACAGTAGAAGACTCTTGTGGACAGTAGAAGACTCTTGTGGACAGTAGAAGACTCTTGTGGACAGTAGAAGACTCTTGTGGACAAAGACTCTTGTGGACAGGACTCTTGTGGACAGTAGAAGACTCTTGTGGACAGTAGAAGACTCTTGTGGACAGTAGAAGACTCTTGTGGACAGTAGAAGACTCTTTTGGACAGTAGAAGGCTCTTGTGGACAGTAGAAGACTCTTGTGGACAGTAGAAGACTCTTGTGGACAAAGACTCTTGTGGACAGTAGAAGACTCTTGTGGACAGTAGAAGACTCTTGTGGACAGTAGAAGACTCTTGTGGACAGTAGATGACTCTTGTGGACAAAGACTCTTGTGGACAGTAGAAGACTCTTGTGGACAGTAGAAGACTCTTGTGGACAGTAGAAGACTCTTGTGGACAAAGACTCTTGTGGACAGTAGAAGACTCTTGTGGACAGTAGAAGACTCTTGTGGACAGTAGAAGACTCTTGTGGACAAAGACTCTTGTGGACAAAGACTCTTGTGGACAGTAGAAGACTCTTGTGGACAGTAGAAGACTCTTGTGGACAGTAGAAGACTCTTGTGGACAAAGACTCTTGCGGACAGTAGAAGGCTCTTGTGGACAGTAGAAGACTCTTGTGGACAGTAGAAGACTCTTGTGGACAGTAGAAGACTCTTGTGGACAAAGACTCTTGTGGACAGTAGAAGACTCTTGTGGACAGTAGAAGACTCTTGTGGACAAAGACTCTTGTGGACAAAGACTCTTGTGGACAGTAGAAGACTCTTGTGGACAGTAGAAGACTCTTGTGGACAGTAGAAGACTCTTGTGGACAAAGACTCTTGTGGACAGTAGAAGACTCTTGTGGACAAAGACTCTTGTGGACAAAGACTCTTGTGGACAGTAGAAGACTCTTGTGGACAAAGACTCTTGTGGACAGTAGAAGACTCTTGTGGACAAAGACTCTTGTGGACAAAGACTCTTGTGGACAGTAGAAGACTCTTGTGGACAAAGACTCTTGTGGACAAAGACTCTTGTGGACAGTAGAAGACTCTTGTGGACAAAGACTCTTGTGGACAAAGACTCTTGTGGACACTAGAAGACTCTTCTCATTTTAGTCTGATGTTTCAGGGAAAATCAGGCAGAAGGAGAAATGAAACCGCGTTGACACAGTTGTTGTTTTTCTAAAGTACTTTTCCTCTCCCTCTCTCTCTCTCAGGCGTTCTGTTCGCTCGACCGTCTGCTCTGAGCACAGGGGCCCATGGTCAGGGGCCCAAGCACAGCGGCCCTCACACTCAGGGAAAGAGCAGCCCCGTTCTGGCCGCCGCACACTTCAGCCATCAGCCGTCCTCCTCCGCCTCCTCCTCCTCCTCCTGCTCACTGCACGGACACAGAGGCCCCTCCCCGTGAGACTCCTCCTCTTCCTGGTTACCCACCCACATAGGCCGCCTCCCCTTTGTGGCCCTCCACAGTTTGAGGCAGAAGCACAGTTTGGCGCTTCAATCTATTTGAATTTCGTTTAAAGGATCCAGTGACCACAATAACGCTCCTTTCATCAGTCGTTATTGGAGCTTTTACATTTCTCTAAATTCTAAAAGTGAAGATCAGGAGATGAAGTCAAACACTTTGAA
>NW_027316278.1:39301476-39396476 GCF_026437365.1 Eucyclogobius newberryi | reverse complement strand
CCCTTACACGGCCCTTACTCGAGCACACGGCCCTTACACGGCCCTTACTCGAGCACACAGCCCTTACACGGCCCTTACACGAGCGCACGGCCCTTACTCGAGCGCACGGCCCTTACACGGCCCTTACACGAGCGCACGGCCCTTACACGAGCACACGGCCCTTACACGAGCACACGGCCCTTGCACGAGCACACGGCCCTCACACGAGCACACGGCCCTTACACGAGCACACGGCCCTTACACGGCCCTTACACGAGCACACGGCCCTTACACGGCCCTTACACGAACGCACGGCCCTTACACGGCCCTTACACGAACGCACGGCCCTTACACGGCCCTTACACGAACGCACGGCCCTTACACGGCCCTTACACGAGCGCACGGCCCTCACACCGCCCTTACACGAACGCACGGCCCTTACACGGCCCTTACACGAGCACACGGCCCTTACACGAGCGCACGGCCCTTACTCGAGCACACGGCCCTTACACGGCCCTTACTCGAGCACACGGCCCTTACACGGTCCTTACACGAGCACACGGCCCTTACACGGCCCTTACACGAGCGCACGGCCCTTACACGAGCGCACGGCCCTTACTCGAGCACACGGCCCTTACACGGCCCTTACACGAGCGCACGGCCCTTACACGGCCCTTACACGAGCACACAGCCCTTACACGAGCGCATGGCCCTTACGCGGCCCTTACACGAGCACACGGCCCTTACACGGCCCTTACACAAGCACACGGCTCTTACACGGCCCTTACACGAGGGCACGGCCCTTACACGGCCCTTACACAGCCCTTACAGGAGCACACGGCCCTTACACGAGCACACAGCCCTTACATGGCCCTTACACGAACGCACGGCCCTTACACGGCCCTTACACGAGCACACGGCCCTTACACGGCCCTTACACGAGCACACGGCCCTTATACGAGTGCACGGCCCTTACACGGCCCTTACACGAGCACACAGCCCTTGCATGGCCCTTACATGAACGCACGGCCCTTACACGGCCCTTACACGAGCACACGGCCCTTGCATGGCCCTTACACGAGCACACGGCCCTTACACGAGCGCAAGGCCCTTACACGAGCGCACGGCCCTTACACGGCCCTTACACGAGCACACGGCCCTTACACGGCCCTTACTCGAGCGCATGGCCCTTGCATGGCCCTTACACGGCCCTTACATGAGCACACGGCCCTTACACGGCCCTTACACGAGGGCACGGCCCTTACACGGCCCTTACATGGCCCTTACACAGCCCTTACAGGAGCACACGGCCCTTACACGAGCACACAGCCCTTACATGGCCCTTACACGAACGCACGGCCCTTACACGGCCCTTACACGGGCACACGGCCCTTACACGAGCGCACGGCCCTTACACGGCCCTTACACGAGCACACAGCCCTTGCATGGCCCTTACACGAACGCATGGCCCTTACACGAGCACACGGCCCTTACACGGCCCTTACACGAGCGCACGGCCCTTACACGAGCACACGGCCCTTACACGAGCGCACGGCCCTTACACGAGCACACGGCCCTTACACGAGCACACGGCCCTTACACGAGCACACGGCCCTTACACAAGCGCATGGCCCTTACACGAGCGCAAGGCCCTTACACGAGCGCACGGCCCTTACACGAGCGCACGGCCCTTACTCGGCCCTTACTCGAGCACACGGCCCTTACACGGCCCTTACACGAGCACACGGCTCTTACACGGCCCTTACACGAGCGCATGGCCCTTGCATGGCCCTTACACGGCCCTTACACGAGCACACGGCCCTTACACGAGCGCAAGGCCCTTACCCGAGCACACGGCCCTTACACGGCCCTTACTCGAGCACACGGCCCTTACACGAGCGCACGCGCACGGCCCTTACACGAGCACACGGCCCTTACACGAGCACACGGCCCTTACACGAGCACACGGCCCTTACACGAGCGCATGGCCCTTACACGGCCCTTACACGAGCACACGGCCCTTACACGGCCCTTACACGAGCGCATGGCCCTTGCATGGCCCTTACACGGCCCTTACATGAGCACACGGCCCTTACACGGCCCTTACACGAGGGCACGGCCCTTACACGGCCCTTACATGGCCCTTACACAGCCCTTACAGGAGCACACGGCCCTTACATGTGGCAAAGCAGCGCAGACCGTCACCAAAAAATAAATAATATATATTTTTAACTATGACCCATTGGTTGGTGGTCCGGACTTGGCCCGCGGGCCGTCTATTAGAGACCCTGCCAATGGATCATCACCAGATTCAGGTCCTCACGTCCTCACGGGTCCTGTAGGTCCTCACGTCCTCACGGGTCCTGTAGGTCCGCACGGGTCCTGTAGGTCCTCACGTCCTCACGGGTCCTGTAGGTCCTCACGGGTCCTGTGGGTCCTCACGTCCTCACGGGTCCTGTAGGTCCTCACATCCTCACGGGTCCTGTAGGTCCTCACGGGTCCTGTGGGTCCTCACGGGTCCTGTAGGTCCTCACGGGTCCTGTAGGTCCTCACGTCCTCACGGGTACTGTAGGTCCTCACGGGTCCTGTGGGTCCTCACGGGTCCTGTAGGTCCTCACGGGTCCTGTAGGTCCTCACGGGTCCTGTAGGTCCTCACGTCCTCACGGGTCCTGTGGGTCCTCACGGGTCCTGTAGGTCCTCACGGGTCCTGTCCTCATGGGTCCTGTAGGTCCTCACGGTTCCTGTAGGTCCTCACGGGTCCTGTCCTCACGGGTCCTGTAGGTCCTCACGGGTCCCACAGGTCCTGTAGGTCCTCACGGGTCCTGTAGGTCCTCACGGGTCCTGTCCTCACGGGTCCTGTAGGTCCTCACGGGTCCTGTAGGTCCTCACGGGTCCTGTAGGTCCTTACGGGTCCTGTGGGTCCTCACGGGTCCTGTGGGTCCTCACGGGTCCTGTAGGTCGTCACGGGTCCTGTGGGTCCTCACGGGTCCTGTAGGTCCTCATGGGTCCTGTAGGTCCTCACGGGTCCTGTCCTCACGGGTCCTGTAGGTCCTCACGGGTCCCACGGGTCCTGTAGGTCCTCACGGGTCCTGTAGGTCCTCACGGGTCCTGTAGGTCCTCACGGGTCCTGTAGGTCCTCACGAGGGTAAAGCGCAGGTCAAACAGACACTTTGGAACTCATAGGTTTTTTGTGGTTCTAAAACGTGATTCAAAAGCATGTTTAAAGGACACGAACAAGAACAAAAAATGCAGAATATTTGTCCTTTAAAATGTTTCCACTTTTGTTAAAATATTTCTCACTTTTCTTCAAATGTTTCTTGTTCAAATGTTTTGGCCAGTTTGTGATTATGTTCAGACTTATTTGTAAGAATGTTTTGTCGTAGATGTAAATGAGTTTTGCACTTTGGGATCACCACCGGACAGTTGCCATGACATTTCCTCCCCTGAGCGGGCGGGGCTCCCCTGAGCGGGCGGGGCTCCCCGTGCGCACGTCTGTAAAGGGCTGTAAAGGCAGCGTATGATCAAAGGCAACTCTCTCCCGTCCTGTGAGCCACATCATGGGGTCTTCTTCTTCTGGACCGTCTCTTCCCATCGTTCTGGCTGAACATGTGTGAACAGAGGAAACAATCCAGACAGTTCAAGTGAACTCGGCTTGTTTCTTATTTCTAATGTCGTTTTGTGGTATTGTGAAAACTCTGAACTGTTAATGGTATTTATTGTTTTCGCTGAATCCCAAAGAACCAGAGCGACTTGTACATAGTAAACACACAATACCTCATGAGCTTTTGTATGATTTGGATTCTTGTGACTTGTGTTTGGATATATGACTGTACTCTGATGTACTTGGACTGCACCAAAGAAAGACGTCGCTGTCAAACATCTACCTCATCTGATCTGTGCCAATGTCCTGATCTCACCAGTGCTTTCTGCGTCTCATATTTATGTATTTATTCATGTAATAAAGGCAAATCAAGACAAAAGTGTGAGTGTCTTTCATGTCAGATCAGAATCATAAAAGCTTTACTTACATTTACTTACTTATTGTCAGTGAAAACAGGAACTTCCTTCATCAAAATAGTCCATCATAACATAACACAATGGGGAAATTTCAGTGTTGCAACAAAGATTAGGCACAGAAGTAAAAAATAAAAATCAGATAACTTATAAAAACGGATCTAGAGACAGGATTTCATCTCTGCTGTTAGCAGGAGATGAAACGTTATTTCAGAGGTGTTTTGCTCATGGTCTGAGTCAGTCTGAGGAAGAGTTCAATCCCCCTGGTCCAGTTCACGTGGGGACTGATCCCGCCATCACCCGGAGTTACTCTGATCCATTCTGCTCATCCCAAAACTCCGCCCTCACACTGAAGATGCTCCGCCCCTCACACTGAAGATGCTCCGCCCCTCACACTGAAGATGCTCCGCCCCTCACACTGAAGATGCTCCGCCCTCACACTGAAGATGCTCCGCCCTCACACTGAAGATGGCGAGCTACAACACAACATTTGTCTCTGGCATCAAACGCTCAGTTACAGTTTTCTAACAACTTTGAGGGGGTGATTTCTTTTAACGAGGCTTAAGATGCTGTGAAGTTATAATTACTGAAGGAGGCGATCTTTACGTGCAAAACTAAAAATCAGCCTGTTTTACAACTAAAAGAAGAGAAGGACACTTTTGTGCATAAAAGAAACATTTTAATAAAGGACACAACCAAAGTTAGAGTCCCACACACCTAGAATAAGTATTTATGCCTTATAAATTTAAGTTTTGATGCTTGTATTTTATTAATGTATTAACCTTTATTTAACCAGGTAAGAAATATCTTGTACAAGTGTGGCAGAATGAATTTATGGATAAAAGTGAGATACAATAAGATAAAACGACATGTCAGGTTTTAGACCTCATCACACTGAGACTGCTGTTGTCAAGGTGACAAATGACATCCGCCTGAACACTGACACGGCCAAAGCCTCAGTCTTAATTATGTTAGATCTGATGCTGCTTTTGACACTGTGGATCATGGGACCCTCTTACAGAGACTAGGACTGGGTGGGCATCACTGGCACTGCCCTAAACTGGTTAAGGTCCTATCTGGAAGACAGGAAGTACTTTGTGTCTCAGACCACATGACCCTGACCTGTGGAGTGCCCCAAGGGTCAGTCCTGGGTCCCCTTCTGTTCAACCTCTACATGCTGCCGTTAGGTCACATGACACACAGTGAAAATGTGTCCTATCACAATGATGCAGACGAGTCAGATCTATGTTTCACTGTCGCAGGTGAATATGGACCAGTGGATTCACTCTGTCACTGCATCCAACAGATCAGTGTGTGGATGCAAAACCACTTTCTCCAGCTGAACTCAGATAAGACTGAAATAATCAGAAACAATGAGAAAGTGTTAGCGTCACCTCCAGAGTCTCGCTCTAAAACCTACAAACCAAGTTAGAAATCTGGGGGTAATAATGGACTCAGACTTGAACTTTAACAGCCACATCAAATCAATAACATCAGCAGCTTTTTACCATCTAAAAAACATTGCCAAAATCAAAAATATAGTGTCTAAACCAGATTTAGAGAGACTTATCCATGCGTTTGTCTCCAGTAGATTAGACTGTAACGGCCGCTCACTGGTCTCTCCAAACGAGCAGTAAAACATCTGCAGTACATCCAGAACGCTGCTGCTCGGGTCCTGACGTGAACCAGGAAGTATGATCACATTAGTCCTGTTCTCATGTCTCTGCACTGCCCCCTATGGCTCAGAGAACAGACTTTAAAGTAGCTCTGCTTGTGTACAAGTCTCTCCATGGCCTAGCACCAAAGTACATCTCAGACATGTTAGTGCCATATGAACCATCTCAGACTCTGAGGACCTCAGGGACCGGCCTCCTGCTGGTGCCAGAGTCAGGACTAAACATGGACCGGCCTCCTGCTGGTGCCAGAGTCGGGACTAAACATGGACCGGCCTCCTGCTGGTGCTAGAGTCAGGACTAAACATGGACCGGCCTCCTGCTGGTGCCAGAGTCAGGACTAAACATGGACCGGCCTCCTGCTGGTGCCAGAGTCTGGACTAAACATGGACCGGCCTCCTGCTGGTGCCAGAGTCGGGACTAAACATGGACCGGCCTCCTGCTGGTGCTAGAGTCAGGACTAAACATGGACCGGCCTCCTGCTGGTGCCAGAGTCAGGACTAAACATGGACCGGCCTCCTGCTGGTGCCAGAGTCAGGACTAAACATGGACCGGCCTCCTGCTGGTGCCAGAGTCAGGACTAAACATGGACCGGCCTCCTGCTGGTGCCAGAGTCAGGACTAAACATGGGACATTTCACTAACTCTGCAGATACACTAAATGTGCTTTATGTAAATGGGGCATTACGCAGGTGCTCAAGTCCCTTCACTGGAAAACCCGTGTTTGATTCAAAACTTTAAAACTGGCAAAAGAAAAAGGAGAAAAATTACTTTATTTTCCGGACTATGAATCACGCCTTTTTTCATAGTTTTGGCCAGGGTATATATATTTGACTTATACTCCAGAGCGACTTATATGTGATATTATTCATTATTCTCACACTGATGACAACAAGAGGGCGCTCTTGGCTCTAAGCGACGCAGAAGAAGAATCCGCACTTCCTCTGGAGTTTGTGGAGTTGTTTAGAAGTGACACAGAGGAAGAAGAATTCAATGGATTTAGTGATTTGGGGTAAAACTGATGCTTTGGTAAACTTGTTAGCATGTTCTTTATGCTATAGTTATCTGAATAACTGTTCATATGTTACGTTAACATACCAGACACTTACCACAGTTCTGTCTGTGCCTCATGTAGCTGAAGGTGTTAGCGTTAGCTATTCACCTATTCACCATGTTCTCTAATCTGTTATTATTTTAAAGATGAAATGTCTGCTGTTCCCCCAAAAACTTATGTATGTTTTTTTTCTTCTCTATTATGCATTCTTTGGCTGGTGCGACTTATACTCCGGTGTGTCTACTCTCTGGTCGTGTTTCGTTCTTTTCTTTCCTGTTATAACTTAAATAACTGAAAAATAAAAACATTTAAATGAAAACAATGAGAAATATAGCCGCAAGCGGCAATGATCGGCCCTCGCCACGCCGCCGCCACGCCGCAAGAGGAGGGGGCGCTAACGCGCCCCAATTGTCCTTTTATTACATCTACTGCTGAATCTGTGACGCTGTCACATCTTCTCCCCTTTGTTTTACCATCAAAAAGCAATTTTATTTTGAATTCTTGGCAAAATGTGCGGCTTTGCCGCACAGACACTGCGACTCTTAGAATAAAAATGTGAATAACTTTTGATGGTCCACCCCTGAAGATGAGTCTCACCAAATTTCAGGTTAATATGTCTAACGCCCTAAGAGGAGTTTGTGAAAGTCTAAAGTGTAAACATGTTCTGGCGATTTCCCCATTGGAATAACATGGAAGGTTTCGGTCATCGTTACGGCAAAGCCATAACAATTATGACATGGGTCTCATAGATTTTTTTGATGGGGATTCTAAAATTGAGTTGTGTGTCAAATTTCATATAATTTCGCAAAACTAAATATTTAACCTCCATATAAAATCTGTAGGGGGCGCTGTGGCTCCAAATTAATTTATTTCACTTCAAGTAGGTTTAGGGAAAAGAGTTTAACAACTGATTCTAATTTGACGCAATTCGGACTTTATCTGCGCAAACGGCAGAAATGTTAAATTTGGGAGATTTCTGAAATTCTTGCTACAGTTTGCGGCTTTGCCGCACAGAGACTGTGAGAGGTATCAATGTAATTTGGATAACTTTTGATGTCCCACTCCTCAGTAGCATTTTCACCAAATTTCAGCTTTTTAGGGCCAACGCCCTGGGAGGAGTTCGTAAAAGTACGACGTTTGGAAAAACTCCGAAGTCATGTTTAGCCATTTTTGAAGCAATATGGCCGACATTTGGTTGGGCGGACGGCGTTGCTGTAATAATATTTTTTACTTCTCTTGTCACCATCTACCTCTGCGCCAAATTTCATGATTCTACGATCAGATTTTTTTTGGGTCATTTCCCATCTCTCAATGCATTTTTGGTACATTTGGGGGCGCTGATGCGCCAATTTTTTTTATTTTAGAAAAGGGAAATAGCCAGAATGTAGAGAGGCACGATTTTTAGAGGTGTGCAAATTTTTGTGACTTTTCGTCAATGTTCACTGGGTGAAAAATAGGGGGGTTGGTCCCGAGAAGAAGAAGAAGAAGAAAGAATAATATTCCGATGCGAAAACAATGTTTCCCATTTTCCAAATATCATAAACTATACATTTTCGGAAAGCGCTCGCGCTTTCCTACCTCATGGTGTGGGTCCCTGGTCACTGAAGGGTACTTTCGTTAATTTTGAGTGGGCTCCGCCCACTTTGTGTTTTTGGCCCTCTAAACAGTAATAATGTTCAATTTTTGCATTACATGCTTATATGCACGGAACATGCAAGAGATGGGGAACGTATTCGTGAGCTACTTCGCGGTCGTCATCTCAATGTAAAGTGCTCGTTTAGTGCGCACTTTTGCACGGACTTCGCCCGTTTACAACGGTAATGTTCCATTTTCCTACTACTAATTAGTATGCACGGGGCGTGCATGAGTGGAGGAGTGCGTTAGTGAGTGTTTGGAAGTGGGCGAGCGCTTCGCGCTCGATTTCGTGCGCACTACGTGCGCACTTTCGCAGCCGTGCTTTGCACGGCCTTACGAGATTAATAGGCCTCTCGCCAGCTTGTGGCGCTCGGGCCTAATAAACGTCCTTGTCGTTGGTTTAGCGGTGAGACTGAACCTCTTTTTGGTTTCCCAGAGGCTCATTGTCTGTTTAGTTTCTTCCTCTGGACGATGAACACTTCTAAACACCTGCCACTTTAACTACAGTTGAATCACTCACTTTCTGCACTGCAACTGTACATTTTACTGCACATTGTGTGTGCGCAGTAAGCCTTATAATAAATGTAAATAGTTTTTCTTTAATGCCCTATTTGAGTTTATATATCATATTATTTTTGTTTTTTGTTGCACCAAATCCCCAAAGTAAGTTCCTCACCTGTGAGTTTTGTTCATTTACAATGACAATAAACCTGAACTGATTCTGATTCTAAACTCTTCTCATACATTAACAAGAGCATTATTAAATCTATCTGCAGTTTTGTTTTTGTCCCTTATAATTGTATTATCCATCCATCTTCTTCTGCTTTATCCGGGGCAGGGTCGCGGGGGCAGCAGTCTAAGCAGGGACTCCCAGACTTCCTCCTCCCCAGACACTTCCTCCAGCTCCTCTGGTGGGATCCCGAGGCGTTCCCAGAACAGCCAAGAGACATAGTCTCTCCAGCGTGTCCTGGGTCTTCCCTGGGGCCTCTTCCCGGTGGGACATGCCTGAAACACCTCCCCAGGGAGGCGCCCAGGAGGCATCCGGAACAGATGCCCGAGCCACCTCAGCTGGAGGAGCAGCGGCTCTACTCCGAGCTCCCCCCGTGTGACTGAGCTCCTCACCTTATCTCTAAGGGAGCACCCAGCCACCCTGCGGAGGAAACTCATTTCGACCGCTTGTATCCACGATCTTGTTCTTTCGGTCATTACCCAAAGCTAATGACCATAGGTGAGGTCAGAACGTAGAGTGACCGGTAAATCGAGAGCTTTGCCTTTCGGCTCAGCTCCTTCTTCACCACAACGGTCGATGCAGCGACTGCATCACTGCAGCCGCTGCACCGATCCAACTGTCGATCTCACGCTCCATCCTTCCCTCACTCGTGAACAAGACCCAGAGATACTTGAAATGCTCCACTTGGGGCAAGGACCCCCCACCCACCTGAAGAGGGCAAGACACCTTTTTCCAGTCGAGAACCATAGCCTCGGATTTGGAGGTGCTGATTCTCATCCCAGACGTTTCACACTCGGCTCAAACCGTCCCAGTGCAGCTGCAGGTCCGGGTTTGATGGAGCCATCAGGACAACATTGTCTGCAAACAGCAGGGATGAGATCCTGTGGTCCCCAAACCGGACACCCTCCGACCCCTGACCACACCCTCCGACCCCTGACTGTGCCTAGAAATTCTGTCCATAAAAACTATGAACAGAACCGGTAACAAAGAGCAGCCCTGAGGAGTCCAACATGCACTGGGAACAGGTCTAACTTACTGCCGGAAATATTGAACACAGCTCCTGCTCCTGTCAGACAGGGACCGGACAGCCCTGAGCAAAGGATCCCGGACCCCGTACTCCCGGAGCACCCCCCAAAGGACACCCCGGGGGACACGGTCGAAAGCCTTCTCCAGATCCACAAAGCACATGTGGACTGTTTGGGCAAACTCCCATGAACCCTCGAGCACCCGATGGAGAGTCTAGAGCTGGTCCATGTTCCACGACCAGGACCTAAACCACTCTGCTCCTCCTGAATCCGAGGTTCCACTATCGATCAGATTCTCCTCTCCAGTACCTTGGAATAGACCTTATGGGAGGCTGAGGAGTGTGAGACCTCTGTAGTTGGAACACACCCTCCGGTCCCCCTTCTTGAACAGAGGGACCACCACCCCGGTCTGCCAGTCCAGAGGCACGGTCCCCGAACGCCACGTGATGTTGCAGAGACGTGTCAGCCAAGACAGTCCTACAACATCCAGAGACTTTAGGTACTCAGGGCGGATCTCATACACCCCTGGAGCCACTGAGGAGTTTGCAAACAACCTCAGTGACTTCAACTTAGGTGATGGATGAGCCAGTCCCTGAGTCCCCGGTCTCTACTTCCTCTTCGGAAGACGTGGCTGAGGGATTAAGGAGGTCCTCAAAGTATTCCTTCCACCGTCCGACGACATCCCCAGTCAAGGTTAGCAGGCCTCCACCCGCACCGTAAACGGTGTTGGTGAGGCACTGCTTCCCCCTCCTGAGGTACCGGACGGTTTGCCAGAATTTCTTTGGGGCCGACTGATAGTCCTCCTCCATGGCTCCTCCTCCATGGCCTCCCCTAACTCCTCTCAGCCCCGGGTTTTTGCCTCTGTGACAGCACGAGCTGCGGCCCGCTTGGCCTGCCAATACCTGTCAATGACCTCAGGAGACCTACAAGCCAGAGTGGCCTGATAGGCCTCCTTCTTCAGTCTGACGGCATCCCTTACTTCCGGTGTCCACCATCGGGTTCGGGGGTTGCCGCCACGACAGGCACCGGAGACCTTGTGACCACAGCTCCGAGCAGCCGCATCAACAATGGAGGCGGAGAACATGGTCCACTCGGACTCAATGTCCCCAGCCTCCCCCGGGACATGGGAGAAGCTCTCCCGGAGGTGCGAGTTGAATACCCTACTCCGGAAGACGTTCCCAACAGACCCTCACAATGCGCTTGGGTCTGCCAAGTCTGTCCAGCTTCCTCCTCCGCCAGCGGATCCAACTCACCACCAGGTGGTGATCGGTTGACAACTCCCTCTCTTCACCCGAGTGTCCAAGACACGCGGCCGGAGGTCAGATGACACGACAACAAAGTCGATCATTGACCTCCGGCCTAGGGTGTCCTGGTGCCATGTGCACTGATGGACACCCTTGTGCTTGAACATGGTGTTCGTTATGGACAATCCGTGGCTAGCACAGAAGTCCAATAACTGAACACCGCTCGGGTTCAGATCGGGGAAGCCGTTCTTCCCGATCACCCCTCTCCAGGTGTCACTGTCATTGCCCACGTGGGAGTCCCCCAGTAGAACAACAGAGTCCCCGGTCGGTGCACTGTCCAGTACCCCTCCCGAGGATTCCAAGAAGGCCGGGTACTCTGCACTGCTGTTCGACCCGTAGGTCTCTGTCCCCTTTGGGTCCCCCACCCGAAAGGCGAAGGGACGCGACCCTCTCGTCCACCGGGGTGAACTCCAACACGTGGCGGCTGAGCTGAGGGGCTATAAGCCCACACCAGCCCCGCCCACACCAGCCCCGCCTCTCCCCGCGGGCAACACCAGAGAAGTGGAGCGTCCAGCCCCTCGCGAGGAGATGGTTCCAGAGCCCAAACTGTGCTGGAGGTGAGGCCGACTATATCTAGTCGGTATAGCTCCTGGGATCATTCAGGCGCTCAAACCCCTGCGATTAATGGGCATGGGTTACATCATATTAATTAAATCTTCAGTTGATTCGTGTTCATTCATATTGTCTATTTTATTTCATAACTTTTCCATTCACTCAATCATTTGATGTCAGATCCTGGTGTCCTGAAAACACAGCTGACAATTATAGTTTTCCTATTTTGCAGTGCAATTTCTACCACATATTTTAAATACATATATTTATACATTATTTATACATACTGCAAGAGACATACTTTCTACAAAACGACATTCCATGTTTTAGCCACACCTCCTCTCTTACTATTAGAACCAAACATGTCAGAACCATCCGAACTAAACTTCACCTCTTTATCCACATGGATCAAATCAAATCAAATCAAATCAATTTATTTTTGTAAGGCCCAAAATCACAACAACAGTTGCCTCTGAGGGCCACAGGGAGAAATGAATCAACAATGTCTGTGGTGGCGAGGGACGATGTCCCAGGGTCCTCTGTCCTTAGACTCTCCTTCTCGGCCAGGAAAAACTACAAAAAAACCTCTTTGGGAAAAAAGCGTAGAAACCTGGAGGAGTTCCAGTGAAGGAGAGATCCGACTCTCACAGACGGACAGACGGACACGAGGGAGACTGGAGCTGGACCCACTCTTCAGGCAGATGAGGGACCGACTGAGTTGAGCTGGACCCACTCTTCAGGCAGATGAGGGACCGACTGAGGCGAACTGGACCCACTCTTCAGGCAGATGAGGGACCGACTGAGGCGAACTGGACCCACTCTTCAGGCAGATGAGGGACCGACTGAGGCGAACTGGACCCACTCTTCAGGCAGATGAGGGACCGTCGGAGGCGAGCTGGACCCACTCCTCAGGCAGATGAGGGACCGTCGGAGGCGAACTGGAGCCACTCCTCAGGCAGATGAGGGACCGTCGGAGGCGAACTGGACCCACTCCTCAGGCAGATGAGGGACCGTCCACACAGGGCAGGGACCACTTCACCAGGGGAGGGGCATCTGGGTCCACAGGTCCTCAGGAGTGAGAGAAAGAAAAAGAAGGCGGTGAACAGTTTGCAAGTGGAATTAAAAAATAAATATTGTTTGATAGCATAAGTAGTCAGAAGAAGAAGAGGATAGTGCTCAAGCTGTCATACTTCCCCCAGCATAGTTACTCCTAGGGCAGCGTAGCTAAAGCTGTGGGTTTATGTTTCTGTTCCTAACTAGTCTGACCATAAGCGATTTCGAAGAGGAACGTTTTAAGCCTGGACTTAAATGAAGAGACTGTGTCGGCACCACCAGAAGGCCGGCATTCTGAGAGCGAAGAGCTCTGTTTGGATGATATGGTTCTATAGCATCTTTGAGGTAGGATGGGGCCATGTCATTTATGGCTTTGTAGGTCAAGAGTAGAATTTTAAATTTGATTCTAAACTCGACGGGGGAGCCAGTGAAGAGACTCCAGCACCGGCGTAATGTGCTCTCTTCTTTTTGTTCCTGTTAGTAATCTTGCTGCTGCATTTTGAACCAGTTGAAAGCTTTTTATGGAGCTTTTAGGACACGCTGCAAGCAGGGAGTTACAGTAGTCTAATCTAGTCGTTACAAATGCATGGATAAGTTTTTCGGCATCACTTTTAGGCAGGATTCTTCTGATTTTGGCTCTTGTTGCGCAAATGGAAATAGGCTGTTTTACAAGCTTGATTTATATGAGCTTTAAATGAGAGCTCCTGGTCAAATAAGACTCCAAGGTTTCTTACAGTAGAACTGGAGGCTACACTGACATTGTCCAGTGTGACTATCTGCTCAGATAGAGCGTCTCGTAGATGCTTAGGGCCAAGCACAATGACCTCGGTTTTTTCAGGGTTATGAAGCAGGTAGTTTAGTGTCATCCAGGTTTTTATCTCCTTCACACAAGTACTAAGTCTGTCTACTTGATCGCTCTGATCAGGTTTCATTGATAAATACAGCTGAGTGTCGTCTGCATAGCAGTGGAAGTTAATGCCATGCTTTCTGATAATGTTGCCTAATGGCAGCATATAAAGAGTAAACAGAACTGGACACAGTACTGACCCCTGTGGCACACCGTAAATTACTTTAGAGCAAGGTGAGGAGCTCTGGTTTACATTAACAAATTGGTACCTATCAGATAAATAGGATTTAAACCAGCTGAGGGCTGTTCCTCCAACACCTACATCACATTCTAACCTCTGCAGTAGAATGTTGTGGTCAATGGTGTCAAACGGATCTGTGGCATTTCTGTTAAAAGGTGTTTTAAATGTTTCAGATACTCTTTAATACCTCCAAAATTGGAGTATAAATATTTTTTGTACAGTGTAATGTACAGTGTATGTTTTATAAGTGTCATTTGTACAATAATAATAATAATAAATATAGCCGCAAGCGGCAATGATCGGCCCTCGCCACGCCGCCGCCACACCGCCGCCACGCCGCAAGAGGAGGGGGCGCTAACGCGCCCCAATTGTCCTTTTATTACATCTACTGCTGAATCTGTGACGCTGTCACATCTTCTCCCCTTTGTTTTACCATCAAAAAGCTATTTTATTTTGAATTCTTGGCAAAATGTGCGGCTTTGCCGCACAGACACCGTGACTCTTTGAATGAAGATGTGGATAACTTTTGATGGTCCTGAAGATGAGTCTCACCAAATTTCAGGTTAATAGGGCTGACGCCCTGGGAGGAGTTTGTGAAAGTCTAAAGTGTAAACATGTTCTGGCGATTTCCCCATTGGAATAACATGAAAGGTTTTGGTCATCGTTACGGCAACGCCATAACAATTATGACATGGGTCTCATTGACTTTTTTGATGGGGATGCTAAAATTGAGTTGTGTGTCAAATTTCATATAATTTCGCAAAACTAAACATTTAACCTCCATATAAAATCTGTAGGGGGCGCTGTGGCGCCAAATGAATTTATTTCACTTCAAGTAGGTTTAGGGCAAAGAGTTTAACAACTGATTCTAATTTGACGCAATTCGGACTTTATCTGCGCAAACGGCAGAAATTTTAAATATGGGAGATTTCTGAAATTCTAGCTACAGTTTGCGGCTTCGCCGCACCGAGACCATGAGAGGTATCAATGTAATTTGGATAACTTTTGATGTCCCACTCCTCAGTAGCATTTTCACCAAATTTCAGCTTTTTAGGGCCAACGCCCTGGGAGGAGTTCGTAAAAGTACGACGTTTGGAAAAACTCCGAAGTCATGTTTAGCCATTTTTGAAGCAATATGGCCGACATTTGGTTGGGCGGACGGCGTTGCCGTAATAATATTTTTTACTTCTCTTGTCACCATCTACCTCTGCGCCAAATTTCATGATTCTACGATCCGATTTTTTTTGGGTCATTTCCCATCTCTCAATGCATTTTTGGTACATTTGGGGGCGCTGACGCGCCAATTTTTTTTATTTTAGAAAAGGGAAATAGCCAGAATGTAGAGAGGCACGATTTTTAGAGGTGTGAACATTTTTGTGACTTTTCGTCAATGTTCACTGGGTGAAAAATAGGGGGGTTGGTCCCGAGAAGAAGAAGAAGAAGAAGAAGAAGAAGAAGAAGAAGAAGAAGAAGAAGAAGAAGAAGAAGAAGAAGAAGAAGAAGAAGAAGAAGAAGAAGAAGAAGAAGAAGAAGAAGAAGAAGAAGAAGAAGAAGAAGAAGAAGAAGAAGAAGAAGAAGAAGAAGAAGAAGAAGAAGAAGAAGAAGAAGAAGAAGAAGAAGAAGAAGAAGAAGAAGAAGAAAGAATAATATTCCGATGCGAAAACAATGTTTCCCATTTTTCAAATATCATAAACTATACATTTTCGAAAAGCGCTCGCGCTTTCCTACCTCATGGTGTGGGTCCCTGGTCACTGACGGGTACTTTCGTTAATTTTGAGTGGGCTCCGCCCACTTTGTGTTTTTGGCCCTCTATACAGTAATAATGTTCAATTTTTGCATTACATGCTTATATGCACGGAACATGCAAGAGATGGGGAACGTATTCGTGAGCTACTTAGCGCAAATGAGTGCTTTATATGGGGATGACGACCGCTTCGCGGTCGTCATCTCAATGTAAAGTGCTCGTTTAGTGCGCACTTTTGCACGGGCTTCGCCCGTTTACAACGGTAATGTTCCATTTTCCTACTACTAATTAGTATGCACGGGGCGTGCATGAGTGAAGGAGTGCGTTAGTGAGTGTTTGGAAGTGGGCGAGCGCTTCGCGCTCGATTTCGTGCGCACTACGTGCGCACTTTCGCAGCCGTGCTTCGCACGGCCTTACGAGATTAATAGGCCTCTCGCCAGCTTGTGGCGCTCGGGCCTAATAATAATAATGATTCTCGTCTTTAACTTTAGGGATAATGTTATTTAGAAATCAATCAAATCGAAGATCAATAAATCAATAAATTCTGTCAAATTCACTTCCTGTTTTAATTGATGAAAGTTTGTATTTAAATCCTCAGAGTTCTCACTGTCGTCTCCAGCATCAGAGACGTCGTGGAGCACAAACACCAAAGAGAGCAACACAACATGACAAACACACACACACACACACACTCACACACACACACACACACACACACTCACACACACACACACACACAAACACACACACACACACACACACTCACAAACACACACTCACACACACACACAAACACACACACACACACAAACACACACTCACACACACACACACACACAAACACACACACAAACACACACACAAACACACACACAAACACACACACACAAACACACACACACTCACACACACACACACACACAAACACACACACACACACACACAAACACACACACAAACACACACACAAACACACACACAAACACAAACACACACACACACACAAACAAACAAACACACAGACACACACAAACACACACACGCACATACACAGACACACACATACAAACACACACACACAGACACACAGACACACACACAAACACTCACACACAACAAACACACAAACAAACAAACACAAACACAAACACACACACACACGCACACACACAACAAACACACAAACACACAAACAAACACACAAACACACACACACACACACACAAACACATTATCTGCAGAGAGAAACCCCAATGTACATTATGTTTTCCCCAGAAGAGAGAAAATACAATTTTTATTTTGTTTTGTTTATTCAATAAAATTCAGTCCAAAATCCCTGAGGTGGACATAAACACAATAGCTTTAAGGGATCGTGGACATAAACACAATAGCTTTAAGGGATCGTGGACATAAACACAATAGCTTTAAGGGATCGTGGACATAGACACAATAGCTTTAAGGGATCGTGGACATAGACACAATAGCTTTAAGGGATCGTGGACAAAGACACAATAACTTTAAGGGATCGTGGGCTTAGACACAATAGCTTTAAGGATCGTGGACATAGACACAATAGCTTTAAGGGATCGTGGACATAGACACAATAGTTTTAAGGGATCGTGGACATAGACACAATAGCTTTAAGGGATCGTGGGCATAGACACAATAGCTTTAAGGGATCGTGGGCATAGACACAATAGCTTTAAGGATCGTGGACATAGACACAATAGCTTTAAGGATCGTGGACATAGACACAATAGTTTTAAGGATCGTGGACATAGACACAATAGCTTTAAGGATCGTGGACATAGACACAATAGCTTTAAGGATCGTGGACATAGACACAATAGCTTTAAGGGATCGTGGGCATAGACACAATAGCTTTAAGGGATCGTGGGCATAGACACAATAGCTTTAAGGGATCGTGGGCATAGACACAATAGCTTTAAGGATCGTGGACATAAACACAATAGCTTTAAGGATCGTGGACATAGACACAATAGCTTTAAGGGATCGTGCCCCTAGTTACATCGCTGTAGTTTTGGAACACAAATAGATGCTGCTTTTGGGCTTTATTTCTCTACCTTTGTACATTCTGATGCTCCTGTCAGGTCAGGTGCTCCTGTCAGGTGCTCCTGTCTGCTGTGCAGATGATATTCAACTATATTTGACCAAACCAGACATTGTTGTACCGAATGTGATAGCAAATAGATAAACGTCCCAGCAGAGGGTCCTTAGGGTCCTTAGACCCTAAGGACCCTCCTGCTCGGCAAAGAAAAACTATCAAATGTATTTATGTTACATATCTGTCCAACCAGGAACATTTACAAACCTTTTAATAAGATCTGAAATACTGCGTTTTAGGGAAATGTGTGTCAAACCTGTGCATTTTATGTAGACTGTGTCACTGTCACTGTCCCCACTCCCACTGTCCCTGTCACTGTCCCTGTCACTCTGATATAAGTTCACTCTTGTCTTCATCCCGGGTCCTCGTCTCCATCAGCTCTTCACATCTGAGCGAGCTGCACTTTTCAGGAGGAGAATCAAGTTGTATTCAGCAAATCCAAAGGCAATTTAGCGCTGGCTCTGCTGAGGCGTGGCCTTCAGAGAGTAAATGGGCTAAAGATTGCTTAATTAAGTCTGCGATTCCTGATGTATGTAATTAGCAGAGGCGAGATTAGTGGCCATCGACAAGCGGACGAGGATCGGTGGTAATAGTCTGCAGAACGTGTCTTTATACAACGGAATAAACACAAGCAAATGAGAAAAGGAGGCGCGGGAGAGCGAGGAGCAAGAGGAGCGCAAGGTGCTCCACACGCCGATAACGCGCTTCATT
The DNA here is from genome assembly GCF_026437365.1 of Eucyclogobius newberryi. Taxonomy (NCBI): domain Eukaryota; kingdom Metazoa; phylum Chordata; class Actinopteri; order Gobiiformes; family Gobiidae; genus Eucyclogobius; species Eucyclogobius newberryi. The sequence goes on along the minus strand of NW_027316278.1, from coordinate 39,377,790 downwards.
TTATGCATGAGCGACGAGCTGCAATAAAGACGAGCAGGCATCAATCTGAGTGACAGGAGCAGCAGCCAGGAGCACCAGACAGGAGCACCTGACGGGAGCACCAGACAGGAGCAACTGACAGGAGCAACCGACAAGAGCACCTGACTGGAGCCCCAGACAGGAGCAGCAGACAGGAGCACCTGACGGGAGCACCAGACAGGAGCAACTGACAGGAGCAACCGACAAGAGCACCTGACTGGAGCCCCAGACAGGAGCACAAGACAGGAGCACCTGACGGGAGCACCAGACAGGAGCAACTAACAGGAGCAACCGACAGGAGCACCTGACTGGAGCCCCAGACAGGAGCACCTGACTGGAGCCCCAGACAGGAGCAGCAGACAGGAGCACCTGACCTGACAGGAGCAGCCGACAGGAGCACCTAACAGGAGCACCTGACAGGAGCACCAGACAGGAGCACCTGACCTGACAGGAGCAGCCGACAGGAGCACCTGACAGGAGCACCAGACAGGAGCAGCAGACAGGAGCACCTGACAGGAGCACCAGGCAGGAACACCTGACAGGAGCAGCCGACACCAGACAGGAGCACCTGACAGGAGCTCCTGACAGGAGCAGCCAAAAGGAGCAGCCGACAGGACGGAATTCGATACCTCTGCAGAAAAAAACAGTTTTCACAGAACACGATTTTGAATATATATATATATATATATATATATATATATATATATATATATATAAAACTTATATAATATAATATGAGATATATATATATATATACACATATGCATACATACATATATATGTATATATATGAGTGTGTGTATATATATATAATAATAATAATAATAATAATAATAATAATAATAATAATAACTTTTATTTATATAGCACTTTTCAGTGACCCAAAGACGCTGAACATATATAAAAAAAAAAAAAAAAAAAAAAAAAAGGGGGGGGGTATTTACAGACAGGGGGGACAACACGTACAATACACATTAATATACAGATAAAATGAACAAGACAGAAGAAGTAGAGAGAAAAAGATGGGGATGTAACAGGGGGTAGAAGAGTAGGCAATGGGGTAGAGGAGGCTAGGGGAGGGGGAGGTCATAGGCTTGGGTGAAGAGGTATGTTTTTAGGCGGGATTTGAATGTTGTGAGTGAGGGAGAGTGGCGGACAGGTTGGGGGAGGGAGTTCCAGAGTCGGGGTGCTGTTCGGGAGAATGCTCTGTCGCCAAAAGTTTTGAGTCGGGATGTTGGTGCAGTCAGGGTGAGAGAGGAGGAGGATCGGAGAGCTCGGGAGGGGCGGTGGGGGATGAGGAGGTCAGACAGGTAGGGGGGGGGCAAGGTGGTGAAGAGCTTTGAAGGTGAGGAGGAGTATTTTAAAGTTTATGCGCTGCTTGATGGGGAGCCAGTGGAGAGAGCGGAGAACGGGAGTGATGTGATCACGGGACCGGGTGTGGGTGAGGAGGCGGGTGTGGGTGAGGAGGCGGGCAGCGGAGTTTTGGACCATTTGGAGTCTGTGGAGGGAATGGGAGGAGATGCCAGTGAGGAGGCAGTAGTCAAGGCGGGAGGAGATGAAGGCATGGATGAGGGATTCAGCAGCGGGGAGGGTGAGGCAGTGTCGGATTTTGGCGATGCGGCGGAGGTGGAAGTATGAGGTCTTGACAATGTGGCTGACATGGGGAGTGAAGGAGAGGGTGGGGTCCATGATGACACCGAGATTGCGTACCAGGGTAGAGGGGGTGATGGTCGAGGTGTCGATGCTGAGTGAAAAGGGACCAGTTTTATTGAGAGTGGATTTGGTGCCAATGAGGAGGAGCTCTGTTTTGTCACTGTTCAGTTTGAGGAAGTTGAGAGTGAGCCATGATTTTATTGTACAGATGCAGGTTTGGATGTGGCTGAGGGGAGGGTTTGGATGTGGCTGAGGGGAGGGTTTTGGGTGGATTTGGTGGTGAGGTATATCTGGGTGTCGTCAGCGTAGCAGTGAAAGTCCAGGTTGAGTTGGCGGAGGATGTGACCAAGGGGTAAGATGTAGCAGATGAAGAGGAGGGGGCCGAGGACTGAGCCCTGGGGGACCCCCTGCGTTACTGGGGAGAGGGTGGATGAGTGACCGGAGAGGGAAATGAACTCTTGCCTGTTGGTGAGGTAGGATGTGAGCCAGTCAAGTGCAGAGCCCTCAACACCCAGTTGGCGCAGCCTTTGTAGGAGGATGGAATGGTTTATAGTGTCAAAGGCTGCGCTGAGGTCTAGTAGTAACAGGATGTTGAGGGCCCCGGAGTCTGCAGAGGTGAGGAGATCGTTGAGTACTTTGACCAGGGCTGTTTCAGTGCTGTGAAGTGGGCGGAAGCCAGATTGGAGGGGTTCATAGAGGTTGTTTGACTGGAGGTGGGTGTGAAGTTGGGCGGCGACGATGCGTTCCAGCGTTTTTGAGAGGAACGGCAGGTTGGAGATGGGGCGGTAGTTGGAGAGGTTGGCGGAGTCTAGGGTGGGTTTTTTGAGGATGGGGGTGATGGAGGCCAGTTTGTAGATGGAAGGAACATGGCCGAGGGACAAAGACTGGTTGAAGAGGGTGGTGAGATGGGGGATGAGAGCAGGGAGGCAGGCCTTGGTTAGAGTCATTGGGAGGAGGTCGAGAGAGCAGGTGGTGGTTTTGGAAGCGGTGATGAGGTCTATGATATGAGAGGAGTTAACAGAGGAGAAGGTGGTGAGGGCAGGGAAGGGTGGGTGGTCAGGGAGAGGAGGGGGGGCAGGGGTGGGGGTGGTGATGGAGTTAATGGAGACGGCAGTCATGGAGCTGTTGATTTTGGAAATTTTGTCATTGAAGGCAAGGAGGAAAGAGTTGTAGAGGTCAGGGGAGGAGGGTGGAGTGATGTCCGGTGGCTGGAGCAGCTTGTTGACGGTGGAGAACAGGGTGCGAGGGCTCCGGTGGAAGCTGTTGATGAGGGTGGAGAGGTGGGCAGATTTGGCGGCTTGGAGAGCGTCACGGTAGGAGGAGATGTGTAATTTGAAAGCTTCGGCGTGGACGGTGAGGCGGGTTCTTTTGAGGAGTCGTTCGAGTTGGCGGCCAGTCTGCTTCATGGTGCGGAGTTCAGGGGTGTACCAGGGGGCGGGGTTGATGTATGAGACGGAGGAGGTTTTCCAGGGGGCTAGGGAGTCAAGGGAGTCGGAGAGGGTGGTGTTGAGCATGACAGCATAGTCGTCGGGGGAAGAGGGGGGGGAGTCAGGGGGGAAAGCAGAGGATATGAGCTGGGAGAGCGTGAGGGGGTTGACTGACTTGATATTGCGGTAGGTGATGGTGCGTTTTTTGGGGTTGTGGGGCGAGGGTAGGGGGGCGGAGAAAAGGATGCAGAGATGATCAGAGAGTGGGAAGGGGAGGGGGTGGGGCTTAGATATGGGTAGGAGAGAGGAACAGACTAAGTCCAGAGTGTGGCCTTTGGTATGGGTGGGGAAGTCAATGTGTTGGGTGAGATGGAAGCAGTCCAGGAGAGAGAGGAAGTCGGATGTCAGTGGGGCGTTGGGGCAGTCAATGTGGATGTTGAAGTCACCAGTGAGTAGGAGGCGGGCAGAGAGAGAGGATGCGATGGTGAGGAGTTCAGACAATTCAGTGAGGAAAGAGGGGTGGGGCTTTGGGGGACGATAGATCAGGATAGCGGTGATAGAGTTGGGGAGGGAGAAGGCGAGGTATTCAAATGATGAGATGGATGGAAGGTTGAGGTTCAGTTCAGTGATGGATGTAGATTTTTTATGAATAACAGCAAGACCTCCCCCACGCCCGGAGAGGCGGGATTTGGCAGTGTAAGTGTAGTTGGAGGGAGTGGCTTGGTTGAGAGCATAGAAGTCCAGGGGCTGTTGCCATGTTTCACAGAGGAGAAGCAGATCAATGTTATTGTCCAGTAGCAGTTCAGATATAACAGGTGATTTGTTGGAGAGGGAGCGGCAGTTCAGCAGTGCAAGGGAGATGGATGGGGGCGCGGAGATGGATGGGGGCGCAGGGGTGGGGGGGCGGAGGTTGCTGAGGTTGGCAGTGCGGCAGGTGGGGGTGACAGGGGGGCGAAAACTAGTCCAGAGTGAGGGGATAGGTGAGCCGTCGTTGGAGTGTTGGTTATGGGAGAGACCAGAGCCCCGGTGGATGTAGCGGGGCCGGCGAAGGATCCCAGCTGAGCTAGCTGCAGAGGCAGCAGCAGCTGGGAGACGGTGGTTATGGTTGAGGAGGTGAAGGTCAGCAGCGGTGTAGGTGAGTAGGCGAGAAGTTGGTGGAGCGGTGGCCTGGAGGCGCGGGAGTGATAGTCCGAGGAGGAGATGGAACGTAGCAGCAGATGAGAGTAATCCAGTTAGTATGTTGGCGGTGGCTAGAAGCTGGTTAACTAGAAGCTGGTGGGCAGAGAGTTGTGAAAAAGCAGCAGTGGACCGGGTGTTGAAGCTGGTGGAGTGAGTGGCGTTGGTTGCCCCAGACCTTGTCTGCACGACAGGGAGGCCCCGTGATACCATGACGGACCTCAGCAGGTGTTAAGCCAGCTGTTAGCTGGCGGCTAGGGCAGTAGATAGTCCAGGAGTGAGGGAGGAGATGAGCGATGGACGGTGCAGTAATGTCCGATGAAGTTAAGGAACAGGGATGTAGACAGAAGACAACACAGAGACGCGGGAACAAAACAAAACAATGGAAACGACTAACAAAACAAAGACGTTGGGACAGAAGCGGCAGTCCACATACCAGACGCCGGCGTTGCTCTAGCCCAATCAAGACGCATTTGAGTCCAGTTTTGTGACCAGATCGCCCCCGTCTGTGGAGCGGGGAAAGCAGAGAAACAGGGCTGTACCTTGGTTGTATGGGGCTGCTTTTCTCCGGGTGGAGCCGGTGCCCCGCTCTCCGTTTCTGCTCCTGTGGCGGGCTGGGGCCACACCTTCGCCCAGGTACAGACCTCCGGGGCGGCGGGAGCGCGGAGCCGGTGTTCGGGCGTGGAAACGCCGGTGCAGCGGAGGAGAAGCGGCGCCGCTCGCTCGTGGTGCAGGTGTACGCCAAAGTACGCAGAAGTACGCAGCTGCGGTAAAATGCCGCTTGCAATTTCTTTTTGACTTCCAACTTAAATACAAAAGTAAATTGAAAATGCAATGTGCTGGGGTTTAGACAGTGAAACTGTACAGTACGAATGTTCACGTGTTGAGCTGCGTTCACATTTCCACGTCAATATTGGGACTAATTCTAGGACTAAACCCTGAATTAAACCTGAAGCATGATTGACAAAGACAATATATATATATATATATATATATATATATATATATATATATATATATATATATATATATATATATATATATATATGCATATGTATGTATGTATATATATATATATGCATATGTATATGTGTATATATATATATATATATATATATATATATATATATATATATATATATATATATATATATATGCATATGTATAAGCAAATAGACATTTAGTGAGTGGCGCCCCCTGGTGGTCTCTTCTACACTAACAGCCCGATAACTTGATTCCACTTTTAAACAGAAACACTAGAAATGTCACAAACATGTGATTTAACTGAAGAAATTGGGATTAAACTCAGAATATCACAGAATATGAAACATTGGGGTTTTGTGTAACAAAGATACACGTGTTGGTTTAAAGACATTATCTAGTTTTTTACTGCATTTGTTTATTCAAATTGTTAATTTTTGTTTTGTAAAACTCCAGAGAAATGTGAAGCCAACAATACTTTTTCACTTCAACAGATAAATCACATTCTTTCCAAAAATGATGCTTATTGTGAATCTCAAATCCTCTCTCATTTTTTTTACATGTTTTATAATTAAAAAGGAAAAATAATTTTGGAAATGGTTTTATTAAATATTGTTCTGTTTTTGTTCTTGATCCTGTTTCACATGTGAATTATGAAGTTGAAGTTGAAGTTTCCTCAGTGTGAGTCATGCTCTAGAGGGGACAGGGCGCCCCCATGTGGTGTGACATATGAACTACACTCATGCAAATCTAACTTAACTGTCTTTTTAACAACAAAACATTAAATTCATTATAACATGAAATAAAAAGTGTTTCGGGGTGTGGCCTATACCGCAAAGTCATCATCAGTCCATATGTTACTTTTATCAGTTACATCAGGGGCCATTATCCTCCAAGGGCCAAATTCAAATCCAGGCAAGTAGCGGAGGGAAAAATAAATACTATACATATATTATATATGTATATAAAATATATATAATATATATAAAATATAAATATATATACATGCATTAAAACATACATAAAATATATATAATATTTATAATATCCGCTACTTGCCTGGATTTGAATATGGCCTTATATAATATATATAGCATAGAGGACCCGAGCTTGAAAAAAGGACCGCGGAGGGTGAGGTGAGAGTTAGTTTAGTTTTAGTTTAGTTTTAGTTTAGTTTTAGTTATATATATATATATATATATATATATATATATATATATATATTATATTATATCACGAAATCTTACCAATGGTCTGAAGAACAGCACAGAAGCCCTGATCATGGCACAGGAGCTTATATATATTTTTGTGATGGATCCTGTACGTTTTGTCCTGGATAGTGGCTCTTACACTCACTAGTCCCCGGCCTCTTTCCTAACGGCTAGTGTACAGTCTCAGGGTGCTAGTGTACAGTCTCAGGGTGCTAGTGTACAGTCTCAGGGTGCTAGTGTACAGTCTCAGGGTGCTAGTGTGAAGTCTCAGGGTGCTAGTGTACAGTCTCAGGGTGCTAGTGTGAAGTCTCAGGGTGCTAGTGTGCAGTCTCAGGGTGCTAGTGTGAAGTCTCAGGGTGCTAGTGTGAAGTCTCAGGGTGCTAGTGTGAAGTCTCAGGGTGCTAGTGTGAAGTCTCAGGGTGCTAGTGTACAGTCTCAGGGTGCTAGTGTGAAGTCTCAGGGTGCTAGTGTGAAGTCTCAGGGTGCTAGTGTACAGTCTCAGGGTGCTAGTGTACAGTCTCAGGGTGCTAGTGTGAAGTCTCAGGGTGCTAGTGTACAGTCTCAGGGTGCTAGTGTGAAGTCTCAGGGTGCTAGTGTGAAGTCTCAGGGTGCTAGTGTGCAGTCTCAGGGTGCTAGTGTGAAGTCTCAGGGTGCTAGTGTGAAGTCTCAGGGTGCTAGTGTGAAGTCTCAGGGTGCTAGTGTGAAGTCTCAGGGTGCTAGTGTACAGTCTCAGGGTGCTAGTGTGAAGTCTCAGGGTGCTAGTGTGAAGTCTCAGGGTGCTAGTGTGAAGTCTCAGGGTGCTAGTGTACAGTCTCAGGGTGCTAGTGTACAGTCTCAGGGTGCTAGTGTGAAGTCTCAGGGTGCTAGTGTACAGTCTCAGGGTGCTAGTGTGAAGTCTCAGGGTGCTGGTGTACAGTCTCAGGGTGCTAGTGTGAAGTCTCAGGGTGCTAGTGTGAAGTCTCAGGGTTCTAGTGTACAGTCTCAGGGTGCTAGTGTACAGTCTCAGGGTGCTAGTGTACAGTCTCAGGGTGCTGGTGTACAGTCTCAGGGTGCTAGTGTACAGTCTCAGGGTGCTGGTGTACAGTCTCAGGGTGCTGGTGTACAGTCTCAGGGTGCTAGTGTACAGTCTCAGGGTGCTAGTGTACAGTCTCAGGGTGCTGGTGTACAGTCTCAGGGTGCTAGTGTACAGTCTCAGGGTGCTAGTGTCCAGTCTCAGGGTGCTGGATTTGGGATAGAACCCTCCATGGTCAGGAGCTTTTGTGTCTTAACATTTGTATCTCCTCCTTTGGCCAACTGATTATTCCTCCAGAATTCCTGCATACATATATATATATATATACATATATATATACATATACATATACATAATATGTATATGTATATATATACATAATATGTATATGTATATATACATATATATATATATATACATACATATATATATATATATATATATATACACATATATATATATACACATATATATATATATATATAAATAAAATTGTGTGTGTATATATATATATAAATATCAAATAAAATATCACTTCTGTCAAATATAGGTCATTGAATCATTTGATGTTTTAAATTAAATTCTTATTTCATAAATTTCATGTCATCTTTATTAAGGACACAAGTGCAGACAGATGTTACAGACAGTTAAAAAATAGAAACTAAAATCTTTCTAGGGGCCAGATTAAAACTTGACCCTGGGGCCACAAATGCCCAGGTTTATTAAATATTACTTGGCATGTTTGGCGGGCCGGATTATAAAGATAAACGGGCCGTATGTGGCCCGCAGGCGGTAGTTTGCCCAGGTCTGAGTTCAAAGTGAAAGGTCAGAAGTTCAGTCCATAAGGTGCATGACGTCTTCAAGAAGACCATATGTGTCTCCAGTAGAAGCTCCTCCCTGACATTCCAGGGCTGCACCTTCTCTGAGGAAAGTTTCTGAACAGAATAACCTCCTCTCATAAGAACATGTCAGGCTTTACCAGTAACCAAAAGTATCCAATAAACAAAAGTATTTTCTAGGTCATGTGATCAGCACTTCGGGCTTCGGAATTGCGTTAAAACGCCTGTTTTTCCATACGGCCATCACTACTCAAACCTGAGCAGCAGTGAGATACAAATCTGATCTTCAGGTCCATGTGGTGCTCAGGTGTCAGGTGCTTGGTCCGGGTGAAGACGCCTGAACACATCTGCAAACCACTAGACATCTGTCTTAACACCACAGACTTTCAATTCCAGGGACATTTCTACAGACAGATTCATGGCTGTGCCATGGTCTCTCCCATCGGGGACGACCTGTCCATGCAGCACTTTGAGAAGGCTCTGACCTCCTTTTCAGGCATTGCCCCAAATCTTTAGCACCGCTAAGTGGATGACACATTTGTGACGATCAAGAAACAAGAGCTGAAGCCTCCTCAGAGCACATCAATGCTGTGGACCTGAACATCAGGTTTACAAGAGAAGACCCTAAGGAGAACGCTTGGTCTTTCTTGATTGTTCCACGATCAGAGGACGAGAAGCTCCAGACAGATGTTTATATGAAACCTACAAACACCAGAGTCTGCTCCAATGCAGTGAAGAAAGTTGTAAAGAGCGTTACATTAGTAAGACTAAACGGCCTCGTCACAAGAGGCTTTATCAGCACAGAAGACACTGGAGTTCAGGACCACAGAAGACACTGGAGTTCAGGACCACAGAAGACAGAAGACACTGGAGTTCAGGACCACAGAAGACAGAAGACACTGGAGTTCAGGACCACAGAAGACACTGGAGTTCAGGACCACAGAAGACACTGGAGTTCAGGACCACAGAAGACAGAAGACACTGGAGTTCAGGACCACAGAAGACAGAAGACACTGGAGTTCAGGACCACAGAAGACACTGGAGTTCAGGACCACAGAAGACAGAAGACACTGGAGTTCAGGACCACAGAAGACAGAAGACACTGGAGTTCAGGACCACAGAAGACAGAAGACACTGGAGTTCAGGACCACAGAAGACAGAAGACACTGGAGTTCAGGACCACAGAAGACAGAAGACACTGGAGTTCAGGACCACAGAAGACAGAAGACACTGGAGTTCAGGACCACAGAGCGCCGTGCAGCTTCATCTTAAAGCCACAAATCACTCAATCGAAGACGGTGAGGAGAAGATTCTGAGCAGGAGACGAGATGGTTTAACAGAAGAGCTGAGGTTCAACCTCCCGTCGTGTATAATAGTGTGTTGAAGCCATGGAGCGGGAGACGCCCAGGGAGGAGGGAGCGGAAGTCAGATTACAATAGGATTTTGATAGCCCATTACAGGGCTGCTAGGACACAAAGAATAGTCTATAGTGAAACTGTAAGCGCCCTTCATCAGCGGCGGGGCCTGCTCAGAGTAGGATATAAAACCTGAGTTCCCAGACTTGATTCGTCGTTTGAGAATGACTCTAGAGTCGAAACGTCTTGTTTTCCTACAAACTGGTCGGCTTTTCAGGGAATCGGTGCATCGTTGATTTGTTGGTCACATGAACGTTGGACATTTTACACAGAACATATTGTAGCCACTTTCCCTCCACTTGAGGAATGGAGTTCTCTCTGATCCGGGGCAGAAGTGGGCGGGGCTGGGATAAGGTCCCAAGGCTGCGTCATCAATATGTCACATGACACACTCCATATGAACACATAGGACTAACATTTGTGGGTAAAATTGTACTCATTTCTGGGAAAGAATTCAATCTCGTGGGAACAAAAAGTTATTTGAGCACAAATTAGATCATTTTCTTGCCACATCAGCATCGGGGCTCAAAGGGAACTCTCTGACATAAACATGTGTCGCTTTGAGGGAATTAGAGAGAAATGAAGTCATGACCTGTGACCTTCAATGTCCAGGACTCATTCTGTCGTTTGTCGTGAGGTTGAACTCTCAAAGAAATAAATAAAATCAACACATTATTTTCAGTACAAAATCATTTTAATAAAAAAACACACCTGAAAAGATCAAATACACAAATGTACAACAACCAAAACATCTCCACAGCAAAGTCAGTTTTGTGGAGTCAAATTTTGATTTAAAATATTAAACCTTTTTACAATAATATTCTAAGTCCATAAAAAAGGTTCACATCAAAGACGAGACTAAACGTGGCACTGAATTCATCTGCAACAATTATATTTCACTTTATGAAATATTCATGGAGTTTAAAATATGAGCGTAAAAAAGATCAGAAATCAAATCATCAGATGAATAATAATGATTCACAAGGAAAATGTTTGAATATTTCGCCCCTTAATCCAAGTCCAACTGTCATGGAGGAAACGTTCAGCACTGCAAAAGAAACCGACGCACGAGTTCAAATGACTTGAATTCAGAATATACAGATTATTATTATGAGTCGTTTGGACTAGTTCAGATTAAGACATTTGGGTTTAAAAAAAATTATAATAATTTCTAGACTCTGGCAGAAAAAAGAGCTTGAATAAAAGAACTTGTATCGACGAATCAGAAGCGACGAAGGAAAAAAAGTCAAAAATCCAAGTCAATCCCGCGACGTTCAAACAAATCGATACAAAACAGAACATTTAGTCTTTTTATGTTGAAATGAAATGTCTTATTGGACTCGGTTTGTCCAGGAGAAAGTAACTGTACATTTAGTCTAAATGTTGACGAGGGGTAAAAGGGATTTATGAATATAATATATAATTTATATTTGATTTACTGCAAACATTGTGCCAGTTTCAGGATTTGAACCGTTTGAACAGTAAACGTGATGAACCAGAAACTGAAGACAGGGTTTTACTCAGAATATTCATGTACTCAAATATTGTGATGGACAGAAATGTGTATTTTGACACTTTTAACCCACCGGTGCATTTAAAGGTTGAATGGACGATTTTTGGGCAATTTGAGAACTCAGGCGGAAGCGCTCATGCCACTCCCCCGTGCTCATGCCACTCCCCCGTGCTCATGCCACTCCCCCGTGCTCATGCCACTCCCCCGTGCGCATGCCACTCCCCCGTGCGCATGCCACTCCCCCGTGCGCATGCCACTCCCCCGTGCTCATGCCACTCCCCCGTGCTCATGCCACTCCCCCGTGCTCATGCCACTCCCCCGTGCTCATGCCACTCCCCCGTGCGCATGCCACTCCCCCGTGCGCATGCCACTCCCCCGTGCGCATGCCACTCCCCCGTGCTCATGCCACTCCCCCGTGCTCATGCCACTCCCCCGTGCTCATGCCACTCCCCCGTGCTCATGCCACTCCCCCGTGCGCATGCCACTCCCCCGTGCGCATGCCACTCCCCCGTGCACATGCCACTCCCCCGTGCACATGCCACTCCCCCGTGCACATGCCACTCCCCCGTGCACATGCCACTCCCCCGTGCACATGCCACTCCCCCGTGTGGACTGATACAACACACACGTGCGTTTGTTTATCAGCGCGATGGATCACATCGCATCTCTCGTCTCATTGTGAATGTGTATGTATGTATGTATGTATGTATGTATGTATGTATGTATGTATGTATGTATGTATGTATGTATGTATGTATGTAAATATAATATTGCATTCAGTTCATCCTTTTACACAAATGTAGGTGTAGTTCAATGTGACAAGTTTTGTCAAAATTAAAGGGATCACGAAAAAAAGGAAGACACAAACTGCACCAACGATTAAGGACAGACATTCGGACAACGGGGAAAAAGAAACTCACGGATTCGACTTGAGGAACTCCACTAAATGGGACTTTTGTTTTGGACCTTGTGAGCCTGGACCTTTTTCATTGGACGCCCGATTTTACTTCAAATCACCATTTTTCCCTCTGGTTTTGCCCCGTTTGTTCTTGTTTTGTCTTTTTTAAGTAAAAGGTGCAAAAACAACAGTTACAATGATTCAGACCTGGTTTGGCCCGATCATAATAATAATGATAATAATGATGATGAGAGGGAATTAAATATGTCCTTTTTTTGGCAGTCTAAATTTCTTTGCACTAATGAAATAAACTGATTTCAAATATTTGTCTGGATTTGTTAAATTAGACAATTACTTAAAGGAATAATAGAGGATTTATTGCCGATTTGAGAACTCAAGCGACTGTTAGTCCCTCTTTGAAAAGTGCACACTCCCCTCGTGTGGAGGCGCGCAGTAGCCTCGCATTAGCCTCGCATTAGCCCCGTGTGGAGGCGCGCAGTAGCCTCGCATTAGCCCCGTGTGGAGCCTCGCATTAGCCCAGCGTGGAGGCGCGCATTAGCCTCACATTAGCCTCGCATTAGCCCCGTGTGGAGGCGCGCAGTAGCCTCGCATTAGCCCCGTGTGGAGCCTCGCATTAGCCCCGTGTGGAGCCTCGCATTAGCCCCGTGTGGAGCCTCACATTAGCCCAGCGTGGAGGCGCGCATTAGCCTCACATTAGCCTCGCATTAGCCCCGTGTGGAGCCTCACATTAGCCCCGTGTGGAGGCGCGCATTAGCCTCACATTAGCCCCGTGTGGAGGCGCGCAGTAGCCTCGCATTAGCCCCGTGTGGAGCCTCGCATTAGCCCAGCGTGGAGGCGCGCATTAGCCTCACATTAGCCTCGCATTAGCCCCGTGTGGAGGCGCGCAGTAGCCTCGCATTAGCCCCGTGTGGAGCCTCGCATTAGCCCCGTGTGGAGCCTCGCATTAGCCCCGTGTGGAGCCTCACATTAGCCCAGCGTGGAGGCGCGCATTAGCCTCACATTAGCCTCGCATTAGCCCCGTGTGGAGCCTCACATTAGCCCCGTGTGGAGGCGCGCATTAGCCTCACATTAGCCCCGTGTGGAGGCGCGCAGTAGCCTTGCATTAGCCCCGTGTGGAGCCTCGCATTAGCCCAGCGTGGAGGCGCGCATTAGCCTCACATTAGCCCCGTGTGGAGCCTCGCATTAGCCCCGTGTGGAGGCGCGCATTAGCCTCACAATAGCCTCGCATTAGCCCCGTGTGGAGGCGGGCATTAGCCTCACATTAGCCTCGCATTAGCCCCGTGTGGAGCCTCGCATTAGCCCCGTGTGGAGGCGCGCATTAGCCTCACATTAGCCTCGCATTAGCCCCGTGTGGAGCCGCACATTAGCCTCACATTAGCCCCGTGTGGAGGCGCGCATTAGCCTCGCATTAGCCTCGCATTAGCCCCGTGTGGAGGCGCGCATTAGCCTCGCATTAGCCCCGTGTGGAGGCGCGCATTAGCCTCGCATTAGCCCCGTGTGGAGGCGCGCATTAGCCTCGCATTAGCCCCGTGTGGAAGCGTGCATTAGCCTCGCATTAGCTTTGCATTAGCCTCGCATTAGCCCCGTGTGGAGCCGCACATTAGCCTCACATTAGCCCCGTGTGGAGGCGCGCATCAGCCTCGCATTAGCCTCGCATTAGCCCCGTGTGGAGGCGCGCATTAGCCTCACATTAGCCTCGCATTAGCCCCGTGTGGAGGCGCGCATTAGCCTCGCATTAGTCCTGTGTGGAGCCGCACATTAGCCTCACATTAGCCCCGTGTGGAGGCGCGCATTAGCCTCGCATTAGCCTCGCATTAGCCCCGTGTGGAGGCGCGCATTAGCCTCGCATTAGCTTTGCATTAGCCTCGCATTAGCCCCGTGTGGAGGCGCGCATTAGCCTCGCATTAGCCCCGTGTGGAGGCGCGCATTAGCCTCGCATTAGCCCCGTGTGGAGGCGCGCATTAGCCTCGCATTAGCCCCGTGTGGAAGCGTGCATTAGCCTCGCATTAGCTTTGCATTAGCCTCGCATTAGCCCCGTGTGGAGGCGCGCATTAGCCTCGCATTAGCCCCGTGTGGAGGCGCGCATTAGCCTCGCATTAGCCCCGTGTGGAGGCGCGCATTAGCCTCGCATTAGCCCCGTGTGGAAGCGTGCATTAGCCTCGCATTAGCTTTGCATTAGCCTCGCATTAGCCCCGTGTGGAGGCGCGCATTAGCCTCGCATTAGCCTCGCATTAGCCTCTCATTAGCCTCGCATTAGCCACAGCTACACATGCGTTTGTTTATTAGCATGACAGATCGCATCATCTCTCGTCTCCAAAGATTTAGGTCTCTTTTGAGCTGGAACACAGTCTTCCTCTGCGTCCTTCAGTAACTGAAGGAAGTCTCTAAACACACACCGGATTATGAACCTCACATGTGCAGCCATGGAAACGTGCTGCTGTCCTGGGAACGAGGCTGCAGGTGTGCAGTAGGGCACAAGGGATGATTGACATGTGGGAGGATTTATCGGCTGTCCACGAGGAAATGAGACTCAGATTTGGCGCCAAAAAATTCCTTTAAGTTTAGATGACCTGAACTAGATATTGTGAAACATTTTAAAAGTTTGGCCTCTGAGGATTAACTTATAAAGTCATGGCCAAAATCAAGATGCTCAGAGCTAGTTCTGTTTGTCACATCGAAGACTTCAAAATCAGGTACAGCACCTTTAATATTCTGCTTTCAATTCATTTTAACACAGATTTGCTCCTTTTGCAGTGTGTAGTACTATTAGTCACTTTTGCAGTGTGTAGTACTATTAGTCACTTTTGCAGTGTGTAGTACTTCTCCTGACAGAAGACGGGCACAGTATAATGGGCGGCGTGTGGGTGCGTACAGAAGTTCACCTCAGTGAGACGGGGGTGGAGCTGGTTTGGTCCGGATGGATCCTCTTAGTCCGGCTCCAGAGGTAGGCGTGTTCTGCAGTCCTGTACTTGGATGTCAAGTGGTTCATTAAATGTCCAGGTAGGGCAGGTCATGTTATCCAATAGCTTTATGTCGCCTTTAAGAGGTCATCTGTGCCATGTGCTGCTGCAGAGCGTTCACACTCGAGCCGCCGGTCACTCAGAGCAGGACTATGGCAGGACCATGGCAGGACCATGGCTGACCAATAGGACGAGTGGGTGTGTGTGCTCGTGTCTGAGCTGCACTCATAGAAAAGCACCATATTTCCAGGCGGGACAGGCCAGGCTCAGCCGTCAGTCCAATGAAATTATGTCTGAGATATTGCTCTCGGCCACGCCTCCGGAGGCTCCTCCTCCCTCTGAGATGACCCGGCTCTCATGCACGGGGCCCAACACATGTGCACTGCTGTCGTAGCGGCTGCTGGAGGCCAGGGGCCCGCTGGTACTGGCCACGGCCGCACTCTGAAGACTGCTGCTCAGATTCTCTAGGAACATGGGCGGGCGGTAATGCTGAGGAGACGAAAGAAAGAGACATAAACATGACAGTGACATCATCACCATGATTATAATATCATAATATCATAACATTATAACATGGCTGGGAAAAGTGTTGAACAATTAAAGGCGGTATGGACGATTTTTCGGCGATTTGAGAACGCATGTGGAAGTGCGCATGCGCACTCCCCCGTGTGGACTGATACAACACACATGTGCGTTTGTTTATGAGCGCAACGGAGTGCATCGCATCTCTCGTCTCCCGTAGATTTCTGTCCACTTCTGCGTCAGCTCGAACTGTCTTTCTCCGTCTTCATTTTGCCCCGTACACTGAGGGAACTATATTATGATAGATCCATGCGCTTAGGCACGCGGAAACATGAGGAGGAACCTCACGCGGCTGCAGGTGAGCAATAGGTGCGTTTTATGATTGATACGTGGCAGGACAAATGAATTATTCACGCCACGAGGAAATATGATACAAAATTTGCTGAAAAAAATCGTCCATACCACCTTTAAGCCAGACGATTCATCAGTTTGAGTGAATTATTTTTGTTATAAAGTGATAATAGATCAATAAACCCTTTGAAGTGTGAACAAATATTCAACATTTCAGAATGGAGTGAAAATTAATAAATTAAATGTAGAAACAGGGATCGTCCCCTCGGCGACGGCAGTGATGAGTCTTTAATAATACTTACATATAAATTATAATAAAATGCAGGCAAGATGATGAATGAATAAAAATAATTCACACAAACTGAGGAAGCTCGTCTGGCATGTTAGCATGTTAGCATGTTAGCTCTGGTGTGTTGTACCTGAGGATCAGTCTGAATGAGGGAGAACAGGTCCAGGCCTAAACAGAGAGAATGGTCAGTGATGGGACACACGCACTTAAGGGCCCCGGATGAACACTCACTCTGTATGTCTGTGGGGATGGAGGCCAATGTGGAGGGGTGGAACGGCACTGCGTAATCTGCCAGACTAGAGCTCAGCTGGTACGGGTCCAAAGAAGACACCTGCACTGGAGGCATCCGCACCGAGGGCGGCTGATAGGCCAGGACACTGCCATGAGACAGAGACAGGGACAGGGACAGAGACGGGGACAGAGACAGAGAGACATGTTAAACCAGGGTCTGCAACAGCACTCACTGCACTTACTGCACATGCTGAGAGGACATGTGTTACTAGGCGGGCTTCACCTCAAATATTTTCCTTGACTAATCTGATTGTGTGTCCATTGTCTTAACATAATTCACTTTGTAAGTCCAGTCTTGTGTTTCTGATTCCTTTTTTGCACACGTAAACCTTTTAAATAAAGCTTTGATCCGTAGTGCCTGTCAGTCCCTGTCAGTCCCTGTCAGTCCCTGGCCACACAGACCTCGACATCAAAAACTCCACTGTCCCTGAGATGGTCCAGCCCATCTCTGCAGAAATGGGAATTCCAAAAACTAATGTTTTATTCAGCTTATTCTGCCGTCCACGGATCAGCGCTCTGTCCACTTCAGTGAAGAAGTAGATTCATTTGTGTAAAAATATCCACGTTCTTATTCACGTTCACACTTATCTTCTGTCTTTGATCCATGTGTGTGTTGTGTGGCTCTCAGACGTTAAAGTTAAGACTCTTTGAGCCTTTAAACTGCTGTGACTCCAGGTCTTTGTGTCTTTGTGTCCTTAGTGTCCAGAGCAGCCCTCGTCAGTGACCTCGTCTCAGTTCTACTTTAAATGTGAATTAATCCTTTATACTAACCTATATTGAAGGATTTAATATAATGTGTTTCAGTTTTGGGATGCCACTGGCATCAGAAGACTAAAACACATTATTTGAACGCCTCCTTGTTCCCAGAAAGCTGTGCGGTGCTCTACCTCTTGGGGTGCAGCTCGGGCTCCTGGCTCTTGATGTAGGCACAGCGCTTCTTGAGGGGCGGCTCGCTCTCCTCTTCGTCAGAGCTGTCCGCCGTCAGGTCGATCACGTCGGCCTTCTTCACGGCGCAGGAGTCCGAGGGGGCGGGGCCTGCGTGCCGGACAGGAGCTGAGGCTGACGCAGACACACGCACACGCACACGCACGCAAACACACAAACACACAAGACACACACACACAAGACACACACACACACACACACACAAGACACACACAAGACACACACACACACACACACACACACAAGACACACACACACACACACAAGACACACACAAGACACACACACACACACACAAGACACACACAAGACACACACACACACGCACACACACGCACACACACACACACACACAAGACACACACACACACACACAAGACACACACACACACGCACACACACACACACACACAAGACACACACACACACACACAAGACACACACACACACACAAGACACACAAGACACACACAGACACGCACACACACACACACACACACAAGACACACACACACACAAGACACACACAGACACGCACGCACACACACACACACACACAAGACACACAAGACACACACAGACACGCACACACACACACACACACACAAGACACACACACACACAAGACACACACAGACACGCACACAGACACGCACACACACACACACACACACACACAGACAAGACACAGACACAGACGACACACACACAGACAAGACACACACACACACACACAGACAGACACACACACACAAGACACACACACACACAAGACACACACAGACACGCACACAGACACGCACACACACACACACACACACACACAGACAAGACACAGACACAGACGACACACACGACACACACACAGACAAGACACACACACACACACACAGACAGACAGACAGACACACACACACAGACACAGCACAATGTCAATGTCATGAAGTCCTGAATCTAGCACTGTCACCGGCTCCAGCACAAAAGGATCAGTCACTATTTTTTATATCAACTGACTAATTGCTAGAAGCTCACGGATGACAGCTGTGGAGTTTGTGCATTTGTGTGTTCTAATGCACAGGAACTTAAAACTATTTAGAGGGACAAATATAGGTTACACCATACAGCAAATGGACTGGGCTGAGAAAAAAGTGTTTTGGAAAAAAAAAAAGGTGTTCAATTGTATCACCAAAGCGCCTAAAAAAGCACTGATCACTCGTCAATCGATCGTCAATAACGGCATGACACATGTAAGACGCTGTGTTGACGTGACGAGGTCCTGCTGCTGCTCGCGTCAGCCACCAGAGGGCGGGAGGAGCCACCGGGAGAGCGGGAGGAGCCACCGGGGGAGCGGGAGGAGCCACCGGGAGGAGCCCCTCGTGGCCTCCGCTCTCCCGTTTTCACCTCGAGGATGTGAATTTCAAAGGGGTCAAAGTCACTCATGTCCAGGACAAGACGTGTTGTGCGTGAGAAGTTATTCTGATACAAACAGCTCATCGTCATGACGACTCCGGTGGTGATATGCAACTTGTGAGTGTAAAGACAATTCATATGTAAATGAGACTCATCTGATGATGATGGGGAAGAAAGTTGCAAATAAGGTCTGACTTGGTGTTGAGTAAAACAATTTTTTTATTTGCAAGTTTTGTTTTATTTAGAAAAAAATTAAGTTAATTTGTTAGTTAAAAAAAAAGAAAAGAATATTTACAAATACATTTGAAATAAATAATCTTGTTCAATCAATGGAAAATATTGATTGTTCGTCACTTTCATGTTTTGCTATGTAAATTATCAAATTGCTGTACAAATTTGAAAAAAAACAATGGACTGTTTAGCAGCTGCTGCTGTACAAGAGAAAGTCCAGTGGCGTGCGGTCAGGGCAGTCAGTGATAAGCCAATAAAATCTAAAATTACACACAACTATATGAATTGTTCTCAAATATATCCAAATAAGACCGTATTCCCCTCACTTCTGCACTGTTAAAGTGTGAAGACATGAAATAAAAACTGGGAACAACCTGTTTATGTTGCATTTGTGTCTTTTTTTTTAAAATGTGTTATGAAAGTATCGGATCGGGACTCGGTATCGGCAGATACTCAAAATCAGATGACTCGGAATCGGATCGGGGCCAAAAAAACCTGATCGGGACGTCCCTAGCTGCAGCCCTACAGTCCACAGAGCACCACCTGGTGGTGAGTTGGATCCTCTGGTGGAGGAGGAAGCCAGACAGACTTGGCAGACCCAAGCGCATTGTGAGGGTCTGTTGGGAACGTCTTGCGGAGCCCTCGGTCAGCAGGGTCTTCTACTCACACCTCCGGGAGAGCTTCTCCCAGATCCCGGGGGAGGCTGGGGACATGGAGTCCGAGTGGACCATGTTCTCCACCTCCCGGAGCTGTAGTCGCAAGGTCTCGGGTGCCTGTCACGGCTGCAACCGCCTGAACCTGGTGGTGGACACCGGAAGTAAGGGATGTCGTCAGGCGGAAGAAGGAGGCCTATCGTGAGGCAGTTGACAGGTATCGGCGGGCCAGGTGTACTGCAGCTTGTGCTGTTGCAGAGGCAAAAACCCAGGGTTGGGAGGAGTTCGGGGAGGCCACGGAGGAGGACTATAGGTCGGCCCCAAAGACATTCTGGCAAACCGTCAGGCGCCTCAGGAGGGGGAAGCAGCACCGTTTATGGTGCGGGTGGAGACCTGCTGACCTCGACTGGGGATGTCGTTGGACGGTGGAATGAATACTTTAAAGACCTACCACTGTCAAGTCTTCTGAAGAAGAAGCAGAGACAAAGGACTCGGAGGCTGACTCGTCCATGACTCAAGCCGAAATCCCTGAGGTTGTTGGCAAACTCCGTCGGTGGCAGGGCTCCGGGGCGGATGAGATCCGGACAGAGTACCTAAAGTCTCTGGATGTTGTAGGACTGTGTCCTGGTTGACACATCTCTGCAACATCGCGGGGCGGTCGGAGACAATATCTCTGGACTGGCAGACCAGGGTAGGGTCACAAGAACCAGCACCTCCAAATCAGGCCATGGTTCTCAACCGGAAAAAGGTGGCTTGCCCTCTCCAGGTGGGTGGGGAGTCCTTTGAACGTGAGATTGACAGTTGGATCGGTGCAGCAGCTGCAGTGATGCAGTCGCTGCATCGACTGTTGTGGTGAAGAAGGAGCTGAGTCCAAAGACAAAGCTCTCAATTTACCGGTCAATCAATATTCCTACCCTCACCTATGGTCATGAGCTTTGGGTAATGTCCCACCGGGAAGAGGCCCCAGGGAAGACCCGCCTCGGGATCCCCCTGGAGGAGTTTGAGGAAGTGTCTTGGGATAGGGAAGTCTGGGAGTGCCTGCTTAGACTGCTGCCCCCGCGACCCGGCCCCGGATAAGCAGAAGAAGATGGATGGATAAACTTGTTTTTACCATTTTACTGCCTGGTTAGTCTCCTCTTTAAGGGAATAATTAACCGTTAATCCATTAATTAAATTATTATTATTTATCATTATTAAAGCTACACGTGGCGATAAAGGCCCTCGCCCCCAGTGACCGTGGGGTACGAGCCACCTTGAAGAGCACACCTCTGATCCCCCTCTGATCATCCGTCCCACACAAACAGTACCAACTTTATACTACTTCATTCAACATGTTCACGACCGCACGGTTCGAGATCGTTATGTCCCCACTGGCTTTTATGTTCAGTGTGACGTGGAGAATAAATGTGCCAAACTTTAACTGTTCAAGACAAAGTACATGTTTTAATCTGATTCAAAATGCTAAACGTAAACCAAAACACATGTAAGTCTATGGCAGTGTTTGTCATGTTGCCATGGTAATATAGTTGCAGCTAGAGGTGGTAATATAGTTGCAGCTAGAGGTATGCAGTCATTGGCTTTTTTTATTCAGAATGGCAAGAAATTAAGATAAATTTGTCATAAGTTTTGGAGCAGGACCACACCGCTTTCATGCCCCTTCCCGCAGCTAATCTATTCAGGTGTTCAGGTCACACACATCAGCGTTCGTGACATCGTGCCCCTCCCTCTTCTAATTATGATTCAAATTCATGTCAATAAACACTTTGTAACGTGGCTGGGGATGTGGTCATTGCATGTCTGGCCCAAATCTAATTTGTCTATGTCAAAGTACATTTTTTCATCCCTTTCAAAATGCTTGTAAACCAAAACGCATGTTAATCAATGACAATATTTGTCAGGTTGTCATGGTAACATGCGTGCAGATGGAGGTATGCCATCCTTGGCTTTTTCGATCAGAATGGTAAGAATTCTGTGCCGGGAAACAGAACATCTCATGCCAGAGATACAGAGTTTTAACACCTAAAAAAGTTGCAATGGGTTAGGCCAACTCTGTGGGTTAGGCCAACTCTGTGGGTTAGGCCAACTCTGTGGGTTAGGCCAACTCTGTGGGTTAGGCCAACTCTGTGGGTTAGGCTAACTCTGTGGGTTAGGCCAACTCTGTGGGTTAGGCCAACTCTGTGGGTTAGGCCAACTCTGTGGGTTAGGCCAACTCTGTGGGTTAGGCCAACTCTGTGGGTTAGGCCAACTCTGTGGGTTAGGCTAACTCTGTGGGTTAGGCTAACTCTGTGGGTTAGGCCAACTCTGTGGGTTAGGCCAACTCTGTGGGTTAGGCCAACTCTGTGGGTTAGGCCAACTCTGTGGGTTAGGCCAACTCTGTGGGTTAGGCCAACTCTGTGGGTTAGGCCAACTCTGTGGGTTAGGCCAACTCTGTGGGTTAGGCCAACTCTGTGGGTTAGGCCAACTCTGTGGGTTAGGCCAACTCTGTGGGTTAGGCTAACTCTGTGGGTTAGGCCAACTCTGTGGGTTAGGCCAACTCTGTGGGTTAGGCCAAACTCTGTGGGTTAGGCTAACTCTGTGGGTTAGGCTAACTCTGTGGGTTAGGCCAACTCTGTGGGTTAGGCCAACTCTGTGGGTTAGGCTAACTCTGTGGGTTAGGCCAACTCTGTGGGTTAGGCTAACTCTAACCCTAACCCATTTTTGTTAACGAGCTTACCACGCCCACATTTGGAATTGTATAAAAAACGAAATAATTACTAATAATTACTAGTTGCACATGTGTGTAGTTCATTTTGATTTCAAGCCTTTTGACTGAAAATCCAAGGTGGAAAAATATTATCTTTACCCTAAAAATCTTTACCCTGCGACTCTTTAAAAGTGCTTTATTCAACCAGTAAAAACATGTACAATAGGCTCCTCCCATGAAAAAGAATTACAGCTCAGTGTTCAGCCTGCCCGGGGACTACAAATGAACATTATTACTTGATCTGCAACTGGTACAATGCATCTCTCCTGTCAAGGTTAATGTATATTGTGTCCTGAGGATATGAGGGAAATATTTTCTGTTGATACAGTAGTCTTAAACAAGAGTTGATAAATGTATATTATTAGTTGTTGGCCTACCAAAGTGATTTATCTAGGTCTATAACCTCAAAATCAAATCAAACATAAGATGTGAGGCTACATTAGCACTTTGGGGTAGCCTACTTTTTATGTTTGGCTGTTGCGATTGCCACTTGTTATTTTAAATGTCTGAAAAAGGTTGTTAACTGAGGTGAGTGCACTTGGAATCCTCTTTGCATGTAAACATAGTGACTGTCGACCTGGTCCACTCACCCTCTACTTTGGCAACAGCCTGCAACTTGAGGGCCTCTTTCTTGGGTCTCATGGGACACCACGTGCCGTCCTCCTGGAACTTGATCTCGTCCACATCTGTGCAGTCGTTCAGGATCTCCAAGAACAGCCTGAAACAGACAGACACAAGCTCATCACTGCCTGAAAAGAACAGCATCATCACAGATGAAAAGGACCAGAAGATTGAAAAAAACTAAAATTAAATCAAACAAAGGCAAAAAAACAACATTACCGGATGTGGCTGGACACACTCACAATACCACACTCACAATACCACACTCACAATACCACACTCACAATACCACACTCACAATACCACACTCACAATACCACACTCACAATACCACACTCACAATACCACACTCACAATACCACACTCACAATACCACACTCACAATACCACACTCACAATACCACACACACAATACCACACATACAATACCACACTCACAATACCACACTCACAATACCACACTCACAATACCACACTCACAATACCACACTCATAATACCACACTCATAATACCACACTCACAATACCACACATACAATACCACACTCACAATACCACACTCACAATACCACACTCACAATACCACACTCACAATACCACACTCACAATACCACACTCACAATACCACACTCACAATACCACACTCACAATACCACACACACAATACCACACTCACAATACCACACTCACAATACCACACTCACAATACCACACTCACAATACCACACTCACAATACCACACTCACAATACCACACTCACAATACCACACTCACAATACCACACTCACAATACCACACTCACAATACCACACTCACAATACCACACTCACAATACCACACATACAATACCACACTCACAATACCACACTCACAATACCACACTCACAATACCACACATACAATACCACACATACAATACCACACTCACAATACCACACATACAATACCACACATTTCACACGCGAAATTTGCGCTGGAAAAGACGTAAACACTGCGATGCGCCGCCGTCAATAGCGCACACGGACCTTAATTAGCGACGCACGCGTCTTCCGGGCATAAGTTGAAGCCGGCATATGTTGAAGCCGCAGTGTTATTACAGACTATCTCCTTTCCTCGAATCTCCAAACTGATGGGCGGTGGGACGAAATACACGTCCAAAAGGCTGACGAGATCAGAAAACGTGGTGCGTAAAATCTTGTAGGCGCGCACAGAAAAAAATGGCTCTTCATTGCATGAGAAAGGTGAAGACTCTGTCTGGGTGCTTCCTAAAACCCACCCACTGTTCGAAAGCTTGGCCCATTGGCTAGAATAATATGTCAATCAAAATGTTCCATGTCACCGTTTTAGCATGCTAGGACAGCTGAAAGACTCAACAGGCATGCGCAAGAAAGGGACAAAATGGAGGCGCAAGTTATATTCAAAGGAATGTGCCAGACGAAAGTGTGAGGAAAACTAACAAACCCAGCGGCATTTTGTATCCAGAGCAGGTGTTTTGATATGGACGGAGAAATGTGCCGCACAAGCTTTATTTGTGAATGTTTACTGGACTATTTCTTCAAATGGGATAACTTCAGGAAAAATATAAGTGGATATTGTTTTTCTGTGGATTATTACGGACAGAATGAGTTCAGCTACTGATGGTCAGAACCGGAATACAAGAAATGAGTTATGGAAAAGTTGAGTTTTATCATTGTTGAGAAAATAATCTTTGAAACGATGTATAGCTTGCTGGTATTGACAATAAAAATAAGTGATGATGCAATAGAAGGTCTAAAGTTTTGATTTTGCCCGCGCTCAGGCTGGTGGGAGTAAAGACGTTAATAATCATGTCAAAAAGTTGCCAGTTTGCACTGCTAGTTTTTGCACTCTGACTAAAGTGTAAATTGTGTGTATATATTCAAAATGTATAGTATAGTATAGTATATGTTTATTTTTATTTTATTTGGTCAACACAATTTTCATTCATACCTTATATTTATTGTTTGATATTTTGATTTTGCATTTGTTGTTTCATGTTGCACCTTTTCACCAAAGCAAGTTCTTAGTTTGTGAATCCTGTTTTTATTCACCGACAATGGCAATAAACCTTTTTTCTGATTCTGAAACGTGTAATTATCAATGTTTTAACTGTTAAAGCTCGGGTAAACTGGTAACGTTAACATAATTAAGAGTGCTTTATTAATCAGTGCATTCAAAATACACTGTCAGAGTCACTGCCACGTGTTCTCTTGTAATGCACAGTGGGGCCAATTATAACAATTCAAACATTGTTGAAAATATGCAATGTAGATTAAGTGTAGTGAACAGTGAACAGAAGTCAAATCACTATCACAATTCATACAAAATGTCACAATAGACAAAGTGATGAGGATGGCGCCGCTGGCTCGTACCCGTCGATGATAAGGCTCTCGTACGTGGCCTTCTTGTCGCACACGGGGCAGATCCATGACGCTTTCTTCTCGTTCATCTGGAGGTACAACGCCGCGTCGAAGCATTGAAGGTGAGAGCAGGTCACGGCTCGGCAGGGCACAGTCAGCCGCATTTTACCCAGCTGCCCCAGACAGACAAATGGCATGGTTAGCAATACACTGAGGGCTATAAAAGACCATTCTGGACACGCTAAACTGCTTAACATATTCTAGTAAAAATCAGGCATAAAAGCTCAAATTTGTACAAATGTTAGAGGCAAGATTTTTAAGTTGAAGCATCGAAGCAATTTAGCCACATTAGCCATGTGCCACATTATAGCATTAGGCCCGATTAGCACTGAAATATCCTACACTAGAGCTTCTCAAAGTGTAGGGTGCGTCTGTTTAGGGGGGCAGAGAGAATTGTAGGAAATGTGTCCACATTAGTTGTGATGGACGTGTTTTCAGCAGACAAACGCCAACAGGGGGTTAAACTCTAAATACTGGAGTGCAGGGGATGAGTGAGGCAGCCTGCGCTCTTTAACTCTCCGCAACCTTTTCTCACTCCCTAAACCTCTGCTCCTCTACACTCATGTCCTTCCTCCCCCTCCAGAATCTAACTCACTCCACTAACTGAACGCTCATTTGATGATACAAAGCAAAGCTGAAGAATATGTTGCGTGTGTATTGCGTGTGTAGGTGCCTCCTTTCCACTTTAATCCCATGCGCTTTTAGCGCTAAAAGTGAAACATGAGCACAGCAATAAGTTAGCGCCGCAGGAGCAGTGTTTTGGTGACGCAGACCTCGGGTGATAGAAGTGATCCACAGTGACCTGCAGTAACACAAGTACATCTTCTCCTTGTAACAGACTTTCATAAAGCGCCAGTTCTCCGCTGTCTCAGAGGTGACTGACCAGAGCTGAGAGGAGGAGAAACAAAGGGAGAGAAGAGGGTGTGGAGCAGCACTCAGAAAGTCCAGGAGGCCTTTATTTGCAAAGCAATGAGGCTTTGTGTTGTGCCAGTGCGTGGTTCATGTACAAAGACAGTCACAGTCATTGAAAGCTTATTTAATGGCAATGACACTGGCACCAACAATAAATTGCATTTATAATA
This sequence comes from Eucyclogobius newberryi, assembly GCF_026437365.1. Classification (NCBI taxonomy): domain Eukaryota; kingdom Metazoa; phylum Chordata; class Actinopteri; order Gobiiformes; family Gobiidae; genus Eucyclogobius; species Eucyclogobius newberryi. The sequence continues at coordinate 39,351,090 of NW_027316278.1, read as the reverse complement.
CTAAAATCTCATTCTTGTCATTTCAGGTTTATTAACGCGGCCATATAGTGAAATAGCCATTTTATTGTTTTACCATTTTCACGTTTAATACTTTATACATTCTCAAGACTATGGGGGGCAAGGATACAATTTCATCCCCTTAGGGGGACAAACCAGAAAAAGGTTAAAAGGCACTGTCCTAAACTAAGAAAGAAGAATTATGTTAAATATCTTTAACCCAAAAAATATTTACCAAGAGCCAAAGACTAAGACACAAAAGCGCACATTCTCCAGAGTTTGCTTCATGTGTGTGTGGGAGGTGAGAGCGTTTGGACATTTACCGGACACATGAGGGACACACGCAGACTTGTTGTAGCCACCTCACTGTCTGGGTCAGCAGTCAGCTTCTCTTTTACTGTAACACAGAGATCCACATCGTTAGAGCACCATCCAAAAAGGGACGCACACAAAAACAAGGGACTTCATAAACACCACCAGTCCAAATAGACTTCACATTATTTTGTTGATTAGGCCGCCCCAAATAAATTGTATGTTTGCTGTAACCCGACCCAACATTTTTCAAGTGGGTCGGTCGGTAAATTCTCTTTTTTTTTTACTTTGAAGGCTAAAAAAAAGATCAAAATCATCGTCCTTTTTGGACCCGCAGTGACCGCCAGGGGTCAGGTTTCAACAGTCCAGGGGTCAGGCTTCAACAGTCCAGGGGTCAGGCTTCAACAATCCAGGGGTCAGGCTTCAACAGTCCAGGGGTCAGGCTTCAACAATCCAGGGGTCAGGCTTCAACAGTCCAGGGGTCAGGCTTCAACAGTCCAGGGGTCAGGCTTCAACAGTCCAGGGGTCAGGCTTCAACAATCCAGGGGTCAGGCTTCAACAGTCCAGGGGTCAGGCTTCAACAGTCCAGGGGTCAGGCTTCAACAGTCCAGGGGTCAGGCTTCAACAGTCCAGGGGTCAGGCTTTAACAGTCCAGGGGTCAGGCTTCAACCTGATCGGGAGACTAAATCTCCAGATTTTAAGATATTTCAATCGACCTTTTGTACATCGTTATCCTTTATTTTGGTAGCGAAAGCGAGCGGGGGGAACATGCGGGGGACACGGGCGCCGCCATGTTTTTGTGATCACGCTGCTGGGCGTGTTTCAATCCCAGAATGCAAAGCGCGAAAGTGCGCAGGTCAAATTTAATATGAAATCGACACCATGATGAAGAACGACGTGAGCGGTCAGGGCGGACAAAACCAGTGGCGCCGACAATGACATACCATCAAAAAAAAGAAATACAGGTTAAATCCTGCATGGTCTGTTCTATACAGAAGCATATGGAGGACTGAAAATGTTTACCGATTTGCGTCGTGCAAACAGATTTTTTTGCTCAGCCTTATTTAGGTTTGCCTGCCTGCCTGGAAAGACACAGCCAACCAGCCCCCCCTCGCCCTAACAGACTCCCAAATTCCTTCCACTTCCTCTGCACCACCATCACCCAGGGCCTCAAGTGGGGGCCCACAATCAGCTCCTCATCAAGAAGACCCAGCAGAGGATGTACTTCCTGCAGCAGCTGAAGAAAGACAAGCTGCCAGAGCAGATGATGGTGCAGTTCTACACGGCCATCATTGAGTCCATCCTCACCTCCTCCATCACCTCCTCCATCACATCCTTCATCACCTCCTCCATCACCGTGTGGTACGCTGGAGCCACAGCCAGGGACAAACAGAGACTACAGCGCCCTCTGCTGAGAAGGTGATCGGCTGCAGACTTCCATCTCTGCAGGACCTGTACGTCTCCAGGACTCTGGGACGAGCAGGTCGGATCACAGCCGACCCTTCTCACCCTGGACTATTTCATTCAATAATTTTATTTATTTAGACAGGGAAAACCCAATGAGAAAAGTTATTTTTCATGGTCCAAGTTAAAACTCAACACAAAATAAACAAACAAACAGGATACTAAAACACAAATCAACAAGTGCATTGGCACTGAGGGTCGTCCTTGACCATTAAATGATTTAATTTAAAAAGTCTGTGTTTTGTTCCACAGGAGGGACAAAGTTGACGAAAGCCTTTTTTCCTGTCTCCGAGTTGAAACTATGGGATTTTAAAATAAAAATGTCCCGAGACCTCAAACGGTGAATACCTGAACTCATGTGCAATAGACCTTATGAATATTCAGGCAAAATGCCAACTAGAGCCTTATCCACAAACAAAAGGCAGAGCTGTTCTCTTCTTACAGTCAATAATTGCAATCCTACTTTAGAATATAATTCACAGAGGTGAGTTCTGCATCCTTCTGTAATGAACCTTAGAGCTGAGCCTCAGAGCTGAGCCTCAGAGCTGAACCTTAGAGCTGAGCCTCAGAGCTGAACCTTAGAGCTGAACCTTAGAGCTGAACCTCAGAGCTGAACCTTAGAGCTGAACCTTAGAGCTGAACCTCAGAGCTGAACCTTAGAGCTGAACCTCAGAGCTGAACCTTAGAGCTGAACCTCAGAGCTGAACCTTAGAGCTGAACCTTAGAGCTGAACCTTAGAGCTGAACCTCAGAGCTGAACCTTAGAGCTGAACCTTAGAGCTGAACCTTAGAGCTGAACCTCAGAGCTGAACCTTAGAGCTGAACCTCAGAGCTGAACCTTAGAGCTGAACCTCAGAGCTGAACCTCAGAGCTGAACCTTAGAGCTGAACCTCAGAGCTGAACCTCAGAGCTGAACCTCAGAATGTCTGCTCCAGTGGACTTTTCTGATATATAGAGAGCAACATACTTGATACTTCATACTGTGTATTTAATACTTCATACTGTGTATTTAATACTTCATACAGTGTATTTAATACTTCATACAGTGTATTTAATACTTCATACTGTGTATTTAATACTTCATACTGTACTTCATACTGTGTATTTAAGTATTTAATACTTCATACTGCACTTCATACTGTGTATTTAATACTTCATACTGTGTATTTAATACTTCATACTGTACATCATACTGTGTATTTAATACTTCATACTGTGTATTTAATACTGTGTATTTAATACTTCATGCTGTGTATTTAATACTTCATACTGTGTATTTAATACTTCATACTGTGTATTTAATACTTCATACTGTACATCATACTGTGTATTTAATACTTCATACTGCACTTCATACTGTGTATTTAATACTTCATACTGTGTATTTAATACTTCATACTGCACTTCATACTGTGTATTTAATACTTCATACTGTGTATGTAATACTTCATACTGTGTATTTAATACTGTGTATTTAATACTTCATACTGTGTATTGAATACTTCATACTGTGTCAAGGGCTTCAGGGACAATACTTGATCAGGTCTTTCATGTATTGTGGAAACATCAACAGCATCAAAGATATTTCCAGCGTGAACAAAGTGCTGATTAAACGCATCACAATATTTTTTTTTTGTCGTCAAGCAGATTGAATCTTTAATCATTTAATTAGGTGAAGAGGGAGAAGAATTTTGTGACAAGGATTTAACTGATTTAATTTGACAGAATTGCCTGTGACTCAGTGAAAGTTCTGACGTGTTCAGATGTTTCAGCTTCACGAACAGAAGAGACATATTTATTGCACTTATGACTTAACTGCTGATGGTTTGGTTGCCGTGGTTTCTGCCCAGGCTTTATCACACTCTCGAGATAATGCAGCGATGTCTGGACAGAACCAGGGATTATTCTTATTTTTGACCCTGACTCGTTTAAGAGAGGCGTGGGTCATCAGTTATATCATTAAATGTTTGAATGAAAGTCCAGTGCCGTGTTGGGTTCTGGAATACTAGAGGTAAAACTGTCACTATAGAAACGATCAGACACAAATGCTTGTTCATTAAAATGCTTAGGACAGGGGTGTCAAGCATCCGGCCCGCCAAACATTTTAATCCGGCCTGCCGAACATTTCAAATTCATATTTAAAAAAAAAAAAAAAAACGTAGTTACATCCCTAACCGTTTTTATTGCTAAAACTACACGACCCACAATGCCGCTGGTGGCCGCTCCTCCCCCGCGCAACTCTTCACTGCCGTGTGAGCTGCCCAGGGAGAAGTGCTGAGGGAAGTAAGATGCGCACTTTACAGCACTTACGCACCTCAGAGCAGAGGTCTGAGCGAGGAAAGAGACATGTGGTTTGGGAAACACATGGAAGAAAGAAAGGAGACGGTTTTGTGGATGTTAGAGCTGTGCTGAAAGTGGAGCTAATGTGGAGCTAACAACAAGAAAACTAACTTGTGTGATGATGCTCTGTGAGGAAAACATCCTCTACAAACCTGGACAGATCAGAAGCCGCAGGTAAAAACACAGATCAGAGTGTGATAAAGTCTGAACATGACTGTGTCCACACTAATGTGACTGTGACACAAACACAATGACATCATTTGAGTCACTACATGAATCATTTGTCACTAAGATCAACTTAAACTATAAAAATATCTCATATTGAGTTTGAGCAGAAACATGTCTGTGATATGAACGTTTCACATCATAAATCACATCAAAGGTCCATGTTCCTGTTCCTGCTGCTGCTGAATATGGACTCAGTCTTTCACCTGCTGCACATTTGTGCAACACTCTCACAACTATTATTAAACTGTAAGAAAGCTATTTATTTCTTATATTTTTTATTGTTTATTTTGTACATAATATTTGGCCCACGGTTTGACACTGTGGCTCATGCACTTATTCTATATTTTTAAGGCAAGAGGGGTAACTTGTGTCCCACGTGTGTTTGTATTTTGTGGTGTCAGTTCAGGTGTACAGAGAACTACAGAGAACTACAGAGAACTACAGAGGACTACAGAGGACTACAGAGGACTACAGAGGACTACAGAGAACTACAGAGAACTACAGAGAACTACAGAGAACTACAGAGGACTACAGAGGACTACAGAGGACTACAGAGAACTACAGAGGACTACAGAGAACTACAGAGAACTACAGAGGACTACAGAGGACTACAGAGAACTACAGAGGACTACAGAGAACTACAGAGAACTACAGAGGACTACAGAGGACTACAGAGGACTACAGAGGACTACAGAGGACTACAGAGGACTACAGAGAACTACAGAGGACTACAGAGGACTACAGAGAACTACAGAGGACTACAGAGGACTACAGAGAACTACAGAGGACTACAGAGGACTACAGAGAACTACAGAGGACTACAGAGAACTACAGAGAACTACAGAGGACTACAGAGAACTACAGAGGACTACAGAGAACTACAGAGGACTACAGAGGACTACAGAGGACTACAGAGAACTACAGAGGACTACAGAGGACTACAGAGGACTACAGAGGACTACAGAGAACTACAGAGGACTACAGAGGACTACAGAGAACTACAGAGAACTACAGAGAACTACAGAGGACTACAGAGGACTACAGAGAACTACAGAGAACTACAGAGGACTACAGAGGACTACAGAGAACTACACAGACGTGGAAATGTTAGTACATTTAAAAGGTTTTTTAGATCTCGAGAAGTTTATTTTGTTAAGTCAAATACAATATTTTTCAGTTCCAAATACCTATTTAACAATCTATTCAACAACAGACTAAATGTTTTGCTCTGTAGATCAACTGTGATCTGAAGTTGTGATGCTCATAAACTGAAGCACAGTGTTGGTGAAATTACACTTGTTTTTCTAAATACATTTCAGTTTATGAGAACAAACGTTTTGTCATTTCTTTTAATCGATCCAGTAATTGCTTCAAAACAGCGTAGACTATATAAAGCTATTTATTTCTTATATTTCTTATTGTTTTACGTTTTATGTTATGTTCGGCCCGCGACCCAGCCCGAGCGTCAAAATTCGGCCCGCGGCCCAAAATGAGTTCAACACCCCTGGCTTAGGACCTTTAAACATTTATACTTGATTTGGACTTAATACACTTTGTATTCGGCACACACCCAATAGGACAGTGGTCACTTAAGTCCAGAGGAAAGACACCACTACATTGGTCATTCTGAGGCTTGTTGCTTAAGATACGATACGTAAGTTGCTTTGACTTGAAGTGGAAAGTAAAGAAGTCGTCGAGCTCACGAGAGGCTCAGACCGAGGACAATAAAACCTACAACTGTCATTTTCCCAGTCGTTCACTTTCTGCACTATTTGACCATCTGTAAATTATAACCTTATTTCATAAGCAAATTCTTAATTTATGCACACCTCATTTGATTCTATAGTTCCTATGTGTGCGCATTGTGTTCAATGACAATGGCAATAACCTTTTTTGATTCTGAGGTTTGCGCTCGGTGGAATGTAAACAACGGGCAGAATGAATAAAGATGACATCATGGAGAGTAGAATGTTTTGCAGTTAATGAAGAGATCTTCCAGAGCAGTGTTTGGAGCTCACGTCACATCGGAACACGATGGGCTGAAATCCCTGGAGATGCAGCGCAGTCCGGGATCGACTCGCTAAGCCACATCTCTGACAAAGAAAAGCCTGTTTCTTCTCATCAGCAGCGCCAGTTCCTCCATCTTATTCCCGAGTGAGTGGACATTAAGAGCCCTCGCTTGTTTTCCTCTCACTTTATTCCAGGTACTGGAAGTAGATCCGTAGGAGTTGTTCTGATGTTCTGAGCTCTTCATGGGTGCAAGAGCATAATGCCACACAGTGTATGCACAAAAACACACAAAAAGAAGCGCACTTAAGTGCCAGGGCATCCGTCAGCGACATCATCTGGAATTAACTATAGATAATGTGTGTATTGTCAAAATGTAACTCATCAACTGCCGTATTGACATTTTGAATACAATGCAAGTAGAAAATAGCAGTTACGCTTGATGCAAATGCTTTACATTTTCAATGTAAGACTTACTGAGTGCTCTGGAGTGGTCTGGGTTCCTAATGCCCTTCATCCTGAGCCTCTGCAGCAGGAGGGGGGAGGTAAGCTGCCTGACCAGGTACACCGATATGGAGTAAGTCTGCAACAAACAACAAGACCCAAACACAGGAACAGGAAGTGAACTAAAGGTACATAGGACTAGATGGAAGAGAAGGCTTGTTGTTTGCAAAGGATGGGAATCTAAATCAATGGTACAATCAATTTATCTCATCCATCTGGTTCCTTTAAACGTTCTCTTATTGATTCCTAATTAATAACACATTTTGTATTTTTATGCATCTAATGTCATAAAGCATGGATTTGAGCGGAGCTCCTCCAAGTGGTTTTAACAAACACCTGGTTAATCGCTGGTCAGCTCCTCAAACACATTTGTTGTGGATTTAGAGCGTCACGGCTTTGGCTTCTAAACCCGCAGTATGCACCTCTGTCTTGGGTCCCTTTGCGCTAGTCTATTCAATCAATTTTTGATCATACTATACAGGGCTCAGATCAAGGATTTTCTCTTGTACAGACCTGGTGCAGCTGAGGTCAGCGGGTCACGTGACACATGTCGCTGGATGGCAAACCAAACCACCACGCGAAGTGAAACCAATAGATCCACGAGTAAAACACTGCAGACACTTCACTTTATCATCTCTATTCACCTCAAACATAACCACGAAAACATGATAATCTCATGCTTAGCATATGGATGTACCAATCGACAAGGAAAGAAAGAAGGCGTTTCATTTTATCGCTTACCAAAAGCCCCAGAAAGGCAAGCAAGATGAGGCTGCGGTGAAGAGACAACCGAGGCGACCGAGTGCCACTGGCAGAATTTCCAGTATATCACACTTCCCGAACGTTTAGTTTTTTGAGCCCAAACTATTGTATTGAACTGCAACAGGCCTTGGACACGATCAGTGGACTCCACTAACCCGTCCTGACACCAAATAACTGTATCTAAACTTTTATAAGCTTTCATCGCTTTCCCAGTGAAGTAGGACTGACCATTCACCAAGTCATTGTCCAGGTCGTGGGAGACAAAGTCGGGGCTGTCTGATGGTGTTAGAGCCCTGTTTACCACTGCATATGTTGGCACTATTTTGTTGTGCGCAAGGTTACGTGAGCGGGGCCTCCTGTCACTCTCTGAAACAGAGCGGCTTCCAAACGTGAAAGACACATGTCTTCTGACTCGTGTGTCGCTAACTTGGTGTGCTACTGTCTACCCAATCAGAAGGCACGGGTGAGAGCTCCTGTGCACAAGCAGAGCGACGCTGCGACCCGCGGCGGAGCGACCCGCAGCCGCAGCGGAGCAACCCGCAGCCGCAGCGGAGCGACCCGCAGCCGCAGCAGAGCGACCCGCAGCAGAGCGACCCGCAGCAGAGCGACCCGCAGCAGAGCGACCGGCAGCCACAGCGGAGCGACCCGCAGCCGCAGCAGAGCGACCCGCAGCAGAGCGACCCGCAGCAGAGCGACCCGCAGCAGAGCGACCCGCAGCCGCAGCGGAGCGACCCGCAGCAGAGCGGAGCGACCCGCAGCAGAGCGGAGCGACCCGCAGCAGAGCGGAGCGACCCGCAGCAGAGCGGAGCGACCCGCAGCTGAGCGACCCGCAGCCGCAGCGGAGCGACCCGCAGCAGAGCGACCCGCAGCCGCAGCGGAGCGACCCGCAGCCGCAGCGGAGCGACCCGCAGCCGCAGCGGAGCGACCCGCAGCCGCAGCGGAGCGACCCGCAGCCGCAGCGGAGCGACCCGCAGCCGCAGCGGAGCGACCCGCAGCAGAGCGGAGCGACCCGCAGCAGAGCGACCCGCAGCCGCAGCAGAGCGACCCGCAGCCGCAGCAGAGCGAGCCGCAGCAGAGCGACCCGCAGCCGCAGCGGAGCGACCCGCAGCGGAGCGACCCGCAGCGGAGCGACCCGCAGCAAAGCGACCCGCAGCAGAGCGGAGCGACCCGCAGCCGCAGCGGAGCGACCCGCAGCAGAGCGACCCGCAGCAGAGCGACCCGCAGCAGAGCGGAGCGACCCGCAGCCGCAGCAGAGCGACCCGCAGCCGCAGCGGAGCGACCCGCAGCGGAGCGACCCGCAGCAGAGCGACCCGCAGCCGCAGCGGAGCGACCCGCAGCAGAGCGGAGCGACCCGCAGCAGAGCGGAGCGACCCGCAGCAGAGCGACCCGCAGCCGCAGCGGAGCGACCCGCAGCCGCAGCGGAGCGACCCGCAGCCGCAGCGGAGCGACCCGCAGCCGCAGCGGAGCGACCCGCAGCAGAGCGGCCCGCAGCCGCAGCAGAGCGAGCCGCAGCAGAGCGACCCGCAGCCGCAGCGGAGCGACCCGCAGCGGAGCGACCCGCAGCGGAGCGACCCGCAGCAAAGCGACCCGCAGCAAAGCGACCCGCAGCAAAGCGACCCGCAGCAGAGCGGAGCGACCCGCAGCCGCAGCGGAGCGACCCGCAGCAGAGCGACCCGCAGCAGAGCGACCCGCAGCAGAGCGGAGCGACCCGCAGCCGCAGCGGAGCGACCCGCAGCCGCAGCGGAGCGACCCGCAGCGGAGCGACCCGCAGCGAAGCGACCCGCAGCAGAGCGGAGCGACCCGCAGCAGAGCGACCCACAGCAGAGCGACCCGCAGCAGAGCGACCCGCAGCCGCAGCGGAGCGACCCGCAGCAGAGCGGAGCGACCCGCAGCAGAGCGGAGCGACCCGCAGCAGAGCGGAGCGACCCGCAGCAGAGCGACCCGCAGCAGAGCGGAGCGACCTGCAGCAGAGCGACCTGCAGCAGAGCGACCCGCAGCCGCAGCGGAGCGACCCGCAGCAGAGCGACCCGCAGCCGCAGCGGAGCGACCCGCAGCCGCAGCGGAGCGACCCGCAGCGGAGCGACCCGCAGCCGCAGCGGAGCGACCCGCAGCCGCAGCGGAGCGACCCGCAGCAGAGCGACCCGCAGCCGCAGCAGAGCGAGCCGCAGCAGAGCGACCCGCAGCCGCAGCGGAGCGACCCGCAGCGGAGCGACCCGCAGCGGAGCGACCCGCAGCGGAGCGACCCGCAGCGGAGCGACCCGCAGCGGAGCGACCCGCAGCGAAGCGACCCGCAGCAGAGCGGAGCGACCCGCAGCCGCAGCGGAGCGACCCGCAGCAGAGCGACCCGCAGCAGAGCGGAGCGACCCGCAGCCGCAGCAGAGCGACCCGCAGCCGCAGCGGAGCGACCCGCAGCGGAGCGACCCGCAGCCGCAGCGGAGCGACCCGCAGCAGAGCGGAGCGACCCGCAGCAGAGCGACCCGCAGCAGAGCGACCCGCAGCCGCAGCGGAGCGACCCGCAGCCGCAGCGGAGCGACCCGCAGCCGCAGCGGAGCGACCCGCAGCCGCAGCGGAGCGACCCGCAGCCGCAGCGGAGCGACCCGCAGCAGAGCGGAGCGACCCGCAGCAGAGCGACCCGCAGCCGCAGCAGAGCGAGCCGCAGCAGAGCGACCCGCAGCCGCAGCGGAGCGACCCGCAGCGGAGCGACCCGCAACGGAGCGACCCGCAGCAGAGCGACCCGCAGCAGAGCGGAGCGACCCGCAGCCGCAGCAGAGCGACCCGCAGCCGCAGCGGAGCGACCCGCAGCGGAGCGACCCGCAGCAGAGCGACCCGCAGCCGCAGCGGAGCGACCCGCAGCGGAGCGACCCGCAGCAGAGCGACCCGCAGCCGCAGCGGAGCGACCCGCAGCAGAGCGGAGCGACCCGCAGCAGAGCGGAGCGACCCGCAGCAGAGCGACCCGCAGCAGAGCGACCCGCAGCCGCAGCGGAGCGACCCGCAGCCGCAGCGGAGCGACCCGCAGCCGCAGCGGAGCGACCCGCAGCAGAGCGGAGCGACCCGCAGCAGAGCGACCCGCAGCCGCAGCAGAGCGAGCCGCAGCAGAGCGACCCGCAGCCGCAGCGGAGCGACCCGCAGCAAAGCGACCCGCAGCAAAGCGACCCGCAGCAGAGCGGAGCGACCCGCAGCCGCAGCGGAGCGACCCGCAGCAGAGCGACCCGCAGCAGAGCGGAGCGACCCGCAGCAGAGCGACCCGCAGCAGAGCGGAGCGACCCGCAGCCGCAGCAGAGCGACCCGCAGCCGCAGCGGAGCGACCCGCAGCGGAGCGACCCGCAGCGAAGCGACCCGCAGCAGAGCGGAGCGACCCGCAGCAGAGCGACCCGCAGCGGAGCGACCCGCAGCGAAGCGACCCGCAGCAGAGCGGAGCGACCCGCAGCAGAGCGACCCGCAGCAGAGCGACCCGCTTGGCAGTGTAAATATGAGTATTTTGGCATGTGAATGATCTGCAAAGACTTTTGCGTTTAGGAGCTATTGACCTCAGAAGTCTGAATCTGTGAATATGACACTAACTTTACCACACTGTGGCTCCTCCCACTTTCAGACTCGATCTGAGACAGCAGCGGGACTCGTCATGTCACACAGCGTCCACATGTGTCATGCCGTTGTTGGCGATCGATTGACAAGTGATCAGTACTTTTAGGCGCTTTGGTTATACAATGGAACACACATTTTTGTATCACAAAAGCTGCGATACAAAAACATTTTTTTTCTGACGAACGCATCGCATTTGAGAGAAATTGCATCGCATTTTGCGATGCGATACCGCTTATTCTGAACCCTGCTATATCATTTCTGGAGATTGCGGGTGCGTGGGGAAGAGGGGGCATGGATACATGTTTTATCCCCTAAGGGAGGCACACAGGAACAAGTTTGAGGAGCATTAGAATAGAGGAATCAATAACGGAGGATAATTGTGAATTTGGGGATTTTTCGAGTAAAAAGCTGTTCTGAATTCCCATCCCTCGTGTGAGCTGTGCAGGTGGGGGACAGAAGTGGACAGAAGTGGACAGTGGCTGACCTTTCCGATCTCTGGGGCCCAAGTGACAGAGATCTGATTGGGCACAGCAGAGGAGAGTCTCACCAGGGACGTAATGTTGAGGGGCCGACCTGGTCTTTTCTGCTCCACGCCGTTTTTGGGAGGAGGAGCATGGCCCTGTGCGTGCAAACACACAAACCAATGAGACATGAGAGTCAGTGGAATCATTCAAAATACTCATCTTTGTCATTATTTAACATATAATATATACATATATATATCATATCCCCTGCACCAGGACACCAGCCGGTCCACCTCCTCCTGGAGACAGACTCATCCCTGTCCCAGATGAGCCCATAAGGGTGGTGTCGTCATGGTGATGAGGGCGGGGCCCACTGCATGTATCAGGGTTCTGGAGTCAGAACCCTGATATATGCAGTGGGTTCTCCTAGCCAGTCTCCAGACCTACATCTATAGAATCTAAGGAGGGAGGGTCAGAATCCTGCAGCAGTGTTCTACAGGAACCGTTTGACCTCTGGAAGTGTAAACTAAGTCTTCTGAGCTTTTGAAATACTCATTTGTAGCAATAACATACAAACAAGGATTTCTAAGTAGAAATTGAAACCATTTGGAACGGTCCCTTTCCTGGCGTTCTCCTGGTCCTGGTCCTGGTCCTGGTCCTGGTCCTGGTCCAGGTCCAGGTCCAGGTCCTGGCTCTGGGTTTAGAGGCAAAGCTTTACTTCGTAAGCAACTGCCGCCAGTTGATTATTTTCTTTCTTTTTCTCTTTTTTTTTTAGAATTTTTTTATTCTTAATCTTTTTGCAGTCTTTTGTATTTGCATATCTTAGTTGTTAAGATTTTTCTCAACAACTAGAATGTATACAAGACTCATCTTGATACCAAATAATGGTAGGACCTTGAAGCATTAATTATAATTAATTATACTGGGAAAGTAATTATGGTTCAAATACAGAAATGCTATTTTCACCTAAAAAAAAACTTTTTACTCCTTTTAAGAGAGTGGAGACACATAACCATAACCATTTTAATAGCAATTTGTGACGACTGTGACTTACTGGCAGAGGAAAGAGCTTCCCGTTGACTTTGATGCACAAACTGTTGGGATAGTTGTCCTCTTGAGGGCAGCTGGTCTCAGACAAACAGAACCTACAACATGTACACAAAACTATTACTTCATTTTTAAAACTTGGCAATTCAATTTAAAATCAGGATTTCACAGGCAAAATGTACTGGTGTCACTTTGGCATTATCACATTAAAGTACTTTCTAACAGCGGCGTGCGGTCAGGGCAATCAAGGCCAGCAGTGATTTACCAATAAAATATGAAACTACCATACTATATTTAAAATGTTTTTTTAACATTTTAATAAGCCCATTTTCCCTCACTTCTGTCTTTTATTGGCCACTACAGGCCGCTGAGCAGTACTGCGGCAGGTTTGGTTCTTCTTCTGCTTCTCCTTTTCATTCTGGGGCCGTGTTCAGAGGCCCATTCGTGCTCTGCTCACTCACTGAGCGGACAGCAGCTTGTTTAAGAGGTGCTCTGAGGACAGCTGCTTGTTTTAGAGGTGCTCTGAGGACAGCACAGCCTCAAACACACTGAATATACCCGTGTGGCAATCTTGGGTAGTCGCAGGTTGTGCTCAACAGTATCAGAGGAGCCGTGAAGAAAAAGCAGCGCCAAGTTTCAAAAAGTGACTTAAAACTAGCTTTTAGAGACGAGTCTTTGTTTGTAGCTCAGGCTCTGTTCACGTTTAGACTGATGAGACGTGAGTTAGAAACACAGGCAGTATTCTAATAACAGGATGTGTAATGATCGGTGAAGTGAGACTATTTAATTAGTTCAGCATTTGAAACAGGAATTTATACACTTTTGCATGCAAATGTTATCCACAAATATTGATGAAATATCCATAAAAGTCATTGCACACTACGGCTTTCCAAATCATATTTTTCTTCCTCCAAAATTCTAATACACATAGTTATAGAAAGAAGTTATTAAAAGGTGTTGGCATAAAGATTAGAATGTTTCTTTGTTTAAATGACGCTGTTAAATTTTTGAAACGCCCAAAATCACAACACCAGTTACAGGAAATTAGCAAATGAATAATCTCCCATCATCCCTTGTCCTAAGCTTTTAAACCCTTCTTCTTGGCAAGGAAAACCTTTTGGGGAAAAGTAGAAACCCCACGGAGAACACAGTGAAGGAGAGATCCTGCACCCACAGATGTATTATGTAGTTTATGATTTTTCTTAACTTGGCAAATTTGCCATGAATGTGCTGTAGTGTTACAGGGAATGTCACACGTTTAAATATTTCAAATTAAAAGAGTTACACAAGTGAAATGATACTTGTGAAAAGCCTTCCCTTCCTTACGATTGTTGTGGAACATGCTCGAGGTCTAATTCCAGGGTAAACAGGGTTCACCCCAGACATTTAGGTCTCTGGAGAGGACATTATATCAGCATTATATAGAATACAAGCCTTTCATATTTGACACTTGTGATCTGAATACAAAATGCATGGAAGAGTTTGCTCTGCCTCACCTCAGTTGGATCTGAACCATGTAGTCCCTCCTGCCTCCCGGGAGAAAGTCCCTGTCCCACACACACAAAGGGGTAAATAAAACCACATTAGACAAAAAGGACTTGTATGGACGTGAAGGAGGCGGGACGTGAAGGAGGCGGAACGTGAAGGAGGGGGGACGTGAAGGAGGCGGGACGTGAAGGAGGCGGGACGTGAAGGAGGCGGGACGTGAAGGAGGCGGGGCGTGAAGGAGGCGGGACGTGAAGGAGGCGGGACGTGAAGGAGGCGGGACGTGAAGGAGGCGGGACGTGAAGGAGGCGGGGCGTGAAGGAGGCGGGACGTGAAGGAGGGGGGACGTGAAGGGGGGGCGTGAAGGAGGCGGGACGTGAAGGAGGCGGGACGTGAAGGAGGCGGGACGTGAAGGAGGCGGGGCGTGAAGGAGGCGGGACGTGAAGGAGGCGGGACGTGAAGGAGGGGGGACGTGAAGGGGGGGGCGTGAAGGAGGCGGGACGTGAAGGAGGCGGGACGTGAAGGAGGCGGGACGTGAAGGAGGGGGGACGTGAAGGAGGCGGGGCGTGAAGGAGGCGGGACGTGAAGGAGGCGGGACGTGAAGGAGGCGGGACGTGAAGGAGGCGGGGCGTGAAGGAGGCGGGGCGTGAAGGAGGGGGGACGTGAAGGAGGCGGGACGTGAAGGAGGGGGGACGTGAAGGGGGGGCGTGAAGGAGGCGGGACGTGAAGGAGGCGGGACGTGAAGGAGGCGGGACGTGAAGGAGGCGGGGCGTGAAGGAGGCGGGACGTGAAGGAGGCGGGACGTGAAGGAGGGGGGACGTGAAGGGGGGGGCGTGAAGGAGGCGGGACGTGAAGGAGGCGGGACGTGAAGGAGGCGGGACGTGAAGGAGGCGGGGCGTGAAGGAGGCGGGGCGTGAAGGAGGGGGGACGTGAAGGAGGCGGGACGTGAAGGAGGGGGGACGTGAAGGGGGGGCGTGAAGGAGGCGGGACGTGAAGGAGGCGGGACGTGAAGGAGGCGGGACGTGAAGGAGGCGGGGCGTGAAGGAGGCGGGACGTGAAGGAGGGGGGACGTGAAGGGGGGGCGTGAAGGAGGCGGGACGTGAAGGAGGCGGGACGTGAAGGAGGCGGGACGTGAAGGAGGCGGGGCGTGAAGGAGGCGGGGCGTGAAGGAGGCGGGACGTGAAGGAGGGGGGACGTGAAGGAGGGGGGACGTGAAGGGGGGGGCGTGAAGGAGGCGGGACGTGAAGGAGGCGGGACGTGAAGGAGGCGGGGCGTGAAGGAGGCGGGACGTGAAGGAGGGGGGACGTGAAGGAGGGGGGACGTGAAGGGGGGGGCGTGAAGGAGGCGGGACGTGAAGGAGGCGGGACGTGAAGGAGGGGGGACGTGAAGGGGGGGGCGTGAAGGAGGCGGGACGTGAAGGAGGCGGGACGTGAAGGAGGCGGGGCGTGAAGGAGGCGGGACGTGAAGGAGGGGGGACGTGAAGGGGGGGCGTGAAGGAGGCGGGACGTGAAGGAGGCGGGACGTGAAGGAGGCGGGACGTGAAGGAGGCGGGGCGTGAAGGAGGGGGGACGTGAAGGGGGGGACGTGAAGGAGGCGGGACGTGAAGGAGGCGGGACGTGAAGGAGGCGGGGCGTGAAGGAGGCGGGGCGTGAAGGAGGCGGGGCGTGAAGGAGGGGGGACGTGAAGGGGGGGGCGTGAAGGAGGCGGGACGTGAAGGAGGCGGGACGTGAAGGAGGCGGGGCGTGAAGGAGGCGGGGCGTGAAGGAGGCGGGGCGTGAAAGAGGCGGGACGTGAAGGAAGCGGGACGTGAAGGAGGCGGGACGTGAAGGAGGCGGGGCGTGAAGGAGGCGGGACGTGAAGGAGGCGGGGCGTGAAGGAGGCGGGGCGTGAAGGAGGCGGGGCGTGAAGGAGGCGGGGCGTGAAGGAGGCGGGGCGTGAAGGAGGCGGGGCGTGAAGGAGGCGGGGCGTGAAGGAGGCGGGGCGTGAAGCAGGCGGGACGTGAAGGAGGCGGAGCGTGAAGGAGGCGGGGCGTGAAGGAGGCAGGACGTGAAGGAGGCGGGGCGTGAAGGAGGCGGGGCGTGAAGCAGGCGGGACGTGAAGGAGGCGGGACGTGAAGGAGGCGGAGCGTGAAGCAGGCGGGACGTGAAGGAGGCGGGGCGTGAAGCAGGCGGGACGTGAAGGAGGCGGAGCGTGAAGCAGGCGGGACGTGAAGGAGGCGGGTGTGTGGAGCACCTGGATATGCAGACCTCTCGGACCTGCTGAGGCGTCAGGGCGAAAATGAAGTACTTCTCCTGGTGGAACCTCTGAGCAGTACTCGCTCCTGCACACACCAAATACACAAGGCAAATGTTGCTCAGGAAACGTTTCAGGATCTGGCGTCATCACCCGAACGTGCTCAAGGTTTAAGATTTAAGGGCTGGAGAACAATAAGGTCCAAAAGTTTTTTACCAGATTTGAAAATAAATCAAATGAGAAGTTCTTATAACTCCAGCTCAAACCCTAAAAGGCGCAAGTATGAGCGTGATCAAGTCCATTTAGAGTTAAACATTTCAAAATCCACAAGGTTAAGTCTAAAAGAAAATTGAGGCAATAATTCCAGCGTTTCATTCACAGATCTCAGTCACAGGATTGTGGGCCACATTTGATGGGACACGCCTTCTTATGCCGACACACATTTGGAAGACATTGACTTTTACCTGGACAGATTCACTCATGCCACAGTAAAAGACAAACATTGCTCTGATAAAATTAACATCCATTTTGAAAAAAAAAGGTGGCTTCATTGACCGACAGTCTTCTTACCACGGCATGACATCCATTAAATTAAATAAAACTACAATTACGGCACAACAAATAAGTCCCATTCTAATCGAGGCATTTTCCCCCGCAGTCAGGAGTTTGTTCCTATGGTATCCATTTATCATGTCCATGGCAGGGGTTCTGAGGCCCAGCTAGTCATTTTTTTCCTTCAGTTCCAATACTTCAAATGCCAATGGGTTGATCATAATGATTTTGTCATTAATAATATTCGTGTCTTTAAACTCTGAGTTTAAAGACACAATATACAAACACAAGAACAACAAAAAAACAGGATACAGATGAAAGGATCTTGTGAATGATCAAAAAGTGGTTGGAAGTCCATTCCTAATGAAGGGCCCCGGAAGCTCCAATCCCCACAAAGACCAGGACACACCTCCCCAGCTCGTCATGGCCCCAAAACGGCTTCTTAGTCCGAGTAGAACTTATTTTCTATCGAGGTTGCAGTGCTGGAATGGTAAATATGCCTCATACAGGGTCGCATTTTCCTCCAAGGATGGTTTAATGTACCTTCATTATTTCCAAAAGGTACATGCACCATAAACATACTATTACATGGTGTATAAGCCTAAACACCATGTAACACTATTACAGGCCTGGCCAACCCGCGGCTCTTTTACGTTCATATCGACATTTGTGTTTGTGTTGTGCCAGACGCGCTCTGCGTGTGCGCAGGCGCCCGCACAGTACTTCTGCGCACGGGCCTCAGGTCGCTGAGTGTGTTGGCCCAGCGGTTAGTGACACGGTTTTGAGTGCGGAGGTCCGTGACATCAATACTCGACATAAACTCTTAATCTTGCATTTTTTTCCCTCGTCTCCTAACGACATAGTAAAAGAGGACTAGAGAGGAATGCTGCCAAAACCCCTGAACTAATTTGTTATTGAAATAAATGGGAAAATTATTTGTTGTTTTTATTTGTGTTTCACTTTTCACATTTAATCTAAGTCTATATTCGACAAAGCCTAAAGATCTACCTAGAGATCTAAATAATTGTATACTTTAGTATTATTTTAATTGTCAGTATTAAACAGGTTTTTATTTTTGTTGAACAAATTAGTTCAGGGGTTTTGGCAGCATTCCTCTCTAGTCCTCTTTTACTATGTCATTAGGAGACGAGCGAAAAACAAGCAAGTCTAAGAGTTCAAGTCGGGTATCGATCTCAGGAACCTCTGCACTCAAAGACGTGTCGCTAACCGCTGGGCTAACACGATCGTTGATTTTCACTGAAGTGAAGCCGGTGAGATCGCTGGCTTTATCTGAACTGTTTTAAGCTGTGGCCGCCGCATGCGATGTTGTGATGGTTAAAGGGGCGGCGTCAGCGTGGTCTTGTCTGGGTTGTGCTTTGGTCTGGGTGTAAATATGAATGAAATAACTTAAGTGTTATGTTGTGGTGTGATGTATTTGGCATTAAGTAAATACTAAGTCAAAGTAATATTGCTTAATTGCTGCATTCATTGATTGGAGTTTATATTTTGTAATAGTATTTTGTATTTGTATTCTACTGTTGTTAAATATGGTCTGGTGTTTAATGCTGCTAATATGATGTATTATTTTGATTTGTTGTGTAAAATATTTTCATATTCTACTTTTGATACTGCCAAGTTGATGCTTTATAGTGATTCAAGTTGACTTTTATGCTAGTTTTTGTAACTCTTATTTTACACTGTGACTTAATTATTTACACTGGTGTTTTGTCTGTTTGAAGGTTTTGACCTGACTTTTGATGCCAATGGATCTGAACATTAAAGGAAATGTGTCTAAAGGCAAAACATTGTATCAGATGAAACAGCTGCTTTGACCCTTGACCCAGACTGACCCTGTCAACAATACTCAACATGCTCTTGTTCAAAAGCAACACATGAATGTGTGTTAGCTGTTAAGCTATAGTTTAGCTGTTAGCTAGTAGCTTGTGATTTCTAAGTTGTAACTTCTGTTAAAAACAGTGAATAAATCAGACAAGTTGAGTTTATTTCAATCTGCAGTTAAGCCTTGTGTTTGATAGTCGTCCTTGTTCAAGTGTCTTCAACTTAATTTAGCCAAGTAGCTTGTGTTACGCTGTTGTAACATTATGCAAATATGGCATGGTTTAGGTTTGGTTTCAGGTCCGGACCCAATGAGTCCGGACCTGAAACCAAACCTAAACCATGCCATTGCATGAACCTAAACCTCTGGATTCGAATTTGGACTTGAACCTGAAAGTGGGTTTAGGTATGCATCCCTATCTTCATATCAAATAACAGATAAAAGTACTTTAAATTGTTTTACATGCTAATAACCAGGTTTAAAACAACACATTTATCTTGTTGTTATGACGCTGCGATGCCGCGCGCGATTGTGGGCCCCTGAAATTGCTTGGGGGCAACTAACTTTGAAAATCTATTTCTCAGCCTGCATGGTGTAAGTCTAAACACACTATTACATGGTGTATAAGTCTAAACACACTATTACATGGTGTATAAGTCTAAACACACTATTACATGGTGTATAAGTCTAAACACACTATTACATGGTGTATAAGTCTAAACACACTATTACATGGTGTATAAGTCTAAACACACTATTACATGGTGTATAAGCCTAAACACACTATTACATGGTGTATAAGCCTAAACACACTATTACATGGTGTATAAGCCTAAACACACTATTACATGGTGTATAAGTCTAAACACACTATTACATGGTGTATAAGTCCAAACATACTATTACATGGTGTATACGTCCAAACATACTATTACATGGTGTATACGTCCAAACATACTATTACATGGTGTATAAGTCTAAACATACTATTACATGGTGTATAAGCCTAAACATACTATTACATGGTGTATAAGTCTAAACACACTATTACATGGTGTATAAGTCTAAACACACTATTACATGGTGTATAAGCCTAAACATACTATTACATGGTGTATAAGTCTAAACACACTATTACATGGTGTATAAGTCTAAACACACTATTACGTGGTGTATAAGTCCAAACATACTATTACATGGTGTATAAGTCTAAACACACTATTACATGGTGTATAAGTCTAAACACACTATTACATGGTGTATAAGCCTAAACACACTATTACATGGTGTATAAGTCTAAACACACTATTACATGGTGTATAAGTCTAAACACACTATTACATGGTGTATACGTCCAAACACACTATTACATGGTGTATAAGCCTAAACATACTATTACATGGTGTATAAGTCTAAACACACTATTACATGGTGTATAAGTCTAAACACACTATTACATGGTGTATAAGTCCAAACATACTATTACATGGTGTATAAGTCTAAACACACTATTACATGGTGTATAAGTCTAAACACACTATTACATGGTGTATAAGTCTAAACATACTATTACATGGTGTATAAGTCTAAACACACTATTACATGGTGTATAAGTCTAAACATACTATTACATGGTGTATAAGTCTAAACATACTATTACATGGTGTATAAGTCTAAACACACTATTACATGGTGTATAAGTCTAAACACACTATTACATGGTGTATAAGTCTAAACACACTATTACATGGTGTATAAGTCCAAACATACTATTACACGGTGTATAAGTCTAAACACACTATTACATGGTGTATAAGTCTAAACATACTATTACATGGTGTATACGTCTAAACACACTATTACATGGTGTATAAGCCTATCCACCATCAAGAAATTTGAATTAATATTAATATCATATTAAGTGAATATCCTTATTTGCTCCAAGAGCTGCGTCTTGAGGATTTTTTCAAAGCGTCAAAAGCGTCCAGCGCTCGAACGCCCCCGACGTGCCGCATCAGATGCTCAAAACGCAGGATTCGCGCAGCAAAAATGCTCAAAACACGGCACAAAAACACTGGACGCCCAAGACGTGCGTGCACATAGACTTTGAACGTAAAACTGGACAAATCGGATGGCGGGCCTTTTTGATTGATCTTGTTAGGGATGGCGGGGATGCTATAAGTACGTAGGAGAGCCCTGGGTGGACAGCCCCATGTTAACTAATAAAGTTGGAAGAAGGATTACGTCGTAAGGCAGGGGACTCCCCGTCTATTCTGTAAAGAATATACTTTATTCTTTAAAGCCTAAAGAATAAAGTCTAAGACGTACAACTACAGTAGGTGGCGGTAATGTAACGCTTGGATACCAACCGCCATAAACCACCAAAAAGTGTAGTGGCTTTAAGTCCAAAAAATATTTAATGGTAAGGCTGCCCCAAATAAATTGTCCGTTTGCTGTAACCCAAGCAAACATTTTTCAAGTGGGTCGGACGGAAGGCAAATTCTTATTTTCTATTATTTTGAAGGCAAAAAAAAGATAAAAATTTTGCCATCGTTTGACTCGGAGTGCAGGGGTCAGGCTTCAACAGTCCAGGGGTCAGGCTTCAACAGTCCAGGGGTCAGGCTTCAACAGTCCAGGGGTCAGGCTTCAAAAGTCCAGGGGTCAGGCTTCAACAGTCCAGGGGTCAGGCTTCAACAGTCCAGGGGTCAGGCTTCAACAAAAGTCCAGGGGTCGGGCTTCAACAGTCCAGGGGTCAGGCTTCAACAGTCCAGGGGTCAGGCTTCAACAAAAGTCCAGGGGTCAGGCTTCAACAAAAGTCCAGGGGTCAGGCTTCAACAGTCCAGGGGTCAGGCTTCAACAGTCCAGGGGTCAGGCTTCAACAGTCCAGGGGTCAGGCTTCAAAAGTCCAGGGGTCAGGCTTCAACAGTCCAGGGGTCAGGCTTCAACAGTCCAGGGGTCAGGCTTCAACAAAAGTCCAGGGGTCGGGCTTCAACAGTCCAGGGGTCAGGCTTCAACAGTCCAGGGGTCAGGCTTCAACAAAAGTCCAGGGGTCAGGCTTCAACAAAAGTCCAGGGGTCAGGCTTCAACAGTCCAGGGGTCAGGCTTCAACAGTCCAGGGGTCAGGCTTCAACAGTCCAGGGGTCAGGCTTCAACAGTCCAGGGGTCAGGTTTCAACAGTCCAGGGGTCAGGTTTCAACAGTCCAGGGGTCAGGCTTCAACAAAAGTCCAGGGGTCAGGCTTCAACACGATCGAGAGACTAAATCTCACGAATTAAAGATATTTCAAATCAACCTTTTGTACATCGTTATCCTTTATTTTGGTAGCGAAGGCGAGCGGGGGGAAAATGCAGGGGACACAGGCGCCGCCATGTTTGTTGTGATGACGCTGCTGGGCGTGTTTCAAACCCAGAATGCATTGCGTAAGACAACGTGATAGAGCGTGGCATTTACTATGGACACTTCAGTGGCGCCGACAGAGGATAACCAACTTGTAAAAAGCAATTTATTGACACTAACGCGCACTCTGTTTCGTTACAGAAGCATGTGGAGGACTGAATATGATGACGCACATGTGTTGCGCAGTGCGTCATCAGTTCTTTGGGATGAGAGATAGGTTTACCAGTGTGATAAAAATATTCGACACGACGGTTTAGGAAAGACCAGTCGGCGAAATAAATTGAAAAATAAAAGATTTTGAAGTTCTTTCAACAAAATGCTGATAATTTTTTTTTTCAGTCGGCTAGTTTCATACCGGGTCGGTCGGGTTAGGGCAAACAGACATATTATTTTGCTCAGCCTAAGTAATCTTGACGTGAAAAAAATCTATTTTGTCAATATTTTTAGCATTTCCAAAGAATACACCGTAGAAAATAGACAAACTAAATTATAAGTGATGGTAAACTGCAAGAAATGAAATGTAGCGCGTCTTACCAAGGCTGGAGGGTTTAATGAGGACGTCCAGCACGTCGTAGAAGGGCAGGGGCTTCATTTGGACGTCGGGGTGCACCGGCGGGAGCAGGGGGGCCGAGGGCTGCTGAAGGTTCATCCTGTTTGACTCTGCTGCACGATGAGAGGCCGCTTACACCAGAGTCTGCAGCGCACACACACAGGAGAGCACACGTTAGGCCGGACCACACGCCCACTGGACCAGAACAGACCCGGGCCCAGCCCACTGGACCAGAACAGACCCGGACCACACGCCCACTGGACCAGAACAGACCCGGACCACACGCCCACTGGACCAGTACAGACCCGGACCACACGCCCACTGGACCAGTACAGACCCGGACCACACGCCCACTGGACCAGTACAGACCCGGGCCCAGCCCACTGGACCAGAACAGACCCGGACCACACGCCCACTGGACCAGAACAGACCCGGACCACACGCCCACTGGACCAGAACAGACCCGGACCACACGCCCACTGGACCAGTACAGACCCGGACCACACGCCCACTGGACCAGTACAGACCCGGACCACACGCCCACTGGACCAGTACAGATCCGGACCACACGCCCACTGGACCAGAACAGACCCGGACCACACGCCCACTGGACCAGAACAGACCCGGACCACACGCCCACTGGACCAGTACAGACCCGGACCACACGCCCACTGGACCAGTACAGACCCGGACCACACGCTCACTGGACCAGTACAGACCCGGACCACACGCCCACTGGACCAGTACAGACCCGGACCACACGCTCACTGGACCAGTACAGACCCGGACCACACGCCCACTGGACCAGTAGACCCGGACCACACGCCCACTGGACCAGAACAGACCCGGACCACACGCCCACTGGACCAGTACAGAGCCGGACCACACGCCCACTGGACCAGTACAGACCCGGACCACACGCCCACTGGACCAGAACAGACCCGGACCACACACCCACTGGACCAGTACAGACCCGGACCACACGCCCACTGGACCAGAACAGACCCGGACCACACACCCACTGGACCAGAACAGACCCGGACCACACACCCACTGGACCAGAACAGACCCGGACCACACGCCCACTGGACCAGAACAGACCCGGACCACACGCCCACTGGACCAGAACAGACCCGGACCACAGGCCGACTGGACCAGTACAGACCCGGACCACACGCCCACTGGACCAGAACAGACCCGGGCCCAGCCCACTGGACCAGTACAGACCCGGACCACACGCCCACTGGACCAGTACAGACCCGGACCACACGCACACTGGACCAGAACAGACCCGGGCCCAGCCCACTGGACCAGTACAGACCCGGACCACACGCCCACTGGACCAGTAGACCCGGACCACACGCCCACTGGACCAGAACAGACCCGGACCACACGCCCACTGGACCAGTACAGAGCCGGACCACACGCCCACTGGACCAGTACAGACCTGGACCACACGCCCACTGGACCAGAACAGACCCGGACCACACGCCCACTGGACCAGTACAGACCTGGACCACACGCCCACTGGACCAGAACAGACCCGGACCACACACCCACTGGACCAGAACAGACCCGGACCACACGCCCACTGGACCAGAACAGACCCGGACCACAGGCCGACTGGACCAGTACAGACCCGGACCACACGCCCACTGGACCAGAACAGACCCGGGCCCAGCCCACTGGACCAGTACAGACCCGGACCACACGCCCACTGGACCAGTACAGACCCGGACCACACGCACACTGGACCAGAACAGACCCGGGCCCAGCCCACTGGACCAGAACAGACCCGGACCACACGCCCACTGGACCAGTACAGACCCGGTTCCCTCAGTCATTTCATACCACACGTCCAAGCAAGAAATAAAACTATTCAACGAGGTCTGCAATTAACAATGATTTTAGTGGTCGACTCATCTGTAGGGCTGAAACGAGTAATTGGATTATAAAAAAAGCTTTGATTATTTTATAGCCACAGTTATTCATTTAATTTGCATATTTAATTAACCTGTTACCATCCACCTATTTTCGCCCTGTGCACAATGGTTGGACATACCCAAATGGCATTGCTTATTAAAAGAGGATCTTATGTTCCACATGCAAGTGTGATGCATCATTAGAAAGCTTAGGCCTTCTAGTTTCTGCAGATGTGCACATGAACACTGTCAGGGCTTCAGAACTTACACTACAGAGGCCCAAACATAAACAAAACATCCTTTTTTAGTCTCGCCTGAATATTGTTAATTTGTAATGGCCCTGAGCATGACATACTTCGTTGTGTGCTTATGCTGTTCACTGTACATGATGTTTATCTTGTTGACAACAACTGTGTAAAGTTTCAGATCTCTAGGAACAGGCATTTTGGTGCTGTTGACCTTTTTGTATCAAAAGGTATATTCGGAACAAGTGATCCAAATATGTGCCAACTGTGCCAAACTGTTTTATTACAATTTTAGCTCCTCTATGATCATAAAACATACATTTTGATGTTTTGTAGGCCACTAATAGCAATTATAACCGCTAAAAAAAAAATATGTGAAAATGTGTAAATATGAGTTTACCCATGAATTTCTCATATAGAGGTTTAAAAAAAAAAATTATAATATTTTTATTTTATTTTTGTATTGGTATAATAATACATATATCTAACAATATGCACGTCCAAAAGGCTAATAAAATCAGAAAACATTATGCGCAAAATCCTGCCGAGAAATCTGTCTCTTTACAGCCTTCCCGGAGCCTTACGCACGAGAATACAGAAGATTCTGTGTCAATAAGCTCTTTGTCCCGCCTCTCTTTCTAAAGCTATTTTCATTGGCTAGAATAATATGTCAATCAATCTCAGCTACGCCATTCGCACGCGGCGCTATTTAGATGTAAACAGACTAATCCATGTGCGTCGCAAGCGGCGCATTTTTTTCCTCCGGAGGCTGTAGCAAACAAACCCGGTGACAGAAAAAATCGTGGATGGTCTCATTCTGTAGGTAACAGTCTAAGGAAGATATCGATGTCAAACACTATCTTATAAGTCAAACAGGTCATTTGTTATGGACGGAGAAATGCGCCGGACAAGCGCATTCTCGTCCGGCGAGAAACGAAGAAAAGTTTGTTTACTTGACAATATCTCGAAATCGGATAACTTCAGGAAAAATACAAGTGGATATTGTTTTTCAATGGTTCCTTACGGACAGACTGAGTACAAGGATGAACAGAATTAAAGCCGTTTCGTCCGTCATAAACAGCAAACAGGACATGCGTTTGTAAAAGTTGAGACTTTCTCACAAACTATTGGCAATTGCTTCTAGGGGCATATTATTCAATGTAAATCAATGACATATTCGTTTTGTTGAGAAAATAAGCTTTAAAATGATGTATGGCTTGCTGGTATTGACCACGGAAATAAAAGTGATGATGTAAGAGAATATTTGAGATATAGAAAATGTTCGCCGGCGGACAGGTGGGTGGTAACAGGTTAAAACTGTGTGAAACTGTGTCACACGGAGCACCTTGTGGCACTTGTGTCACACAGAGCTGCTGGAGCTAAAGTGAAGGACACACGGGGACGTCAGGGAAGAATCATCTGCAGAATTACAGCGCTCAAACCAGAACACAAGAGACACAAACACAAGCCTCAAGTAACAACGTTTTACAAACAAACTACAAGACAAAAACTGGTTCAACCGAGCAGTGTTTTCAATCCAATGCAGAGGAGACAGTTCTAAAGAGTTACATAGTGAGACTAAACAGCCACTGCACAAGAGCCTTTATCAGCACAAAAAGACACTGGAGTTAAGGACCACAGAGCGATGTGCATCTTCATCTTAAAGCCACAAAGCACTTGTTTGAAGACAGTGAGGTGAAGATTCTAAGCAGGAGAAAGGTTGTGTTGAAAGGAGAGTTAAGGAAGCCATTTTGTTCAAAAATAGAATCCCCTTTAAATAAGAAATGGAGGTTTAAGGTTCAATGTTCCTGAAGTCATTTTGAAGCTATGGGGGGGGGGGGGGGGGGGGCATCAGCCCGGGCCCAGTGATGAGGGAGCTGCAGCCAGGTAACAATAGGATTTCTATTGTCCATTACAGGGCTGTTAGGGTGAAACTCAAAGAGTAAACTAAACAAAAACAAAACAGGCTAAATCAGAAGATTCCACCCGGTGGGAGGAGCTTACTCAAGTAAGATAAGTATCAGGAGTTCTCAGACCAGGGGCCTCATTTATAAAGCCCGGTATGCACAAAGCGAAGCCCAAAATGTGCATATGCATTTTTCCACCCAAGGAATGTGATCTATTAAAAAAAGGTTTTTGAAAGAGGTGGGCAGAGGTGAAATAGCGCCTCAAATGGACCATTAACTAAAATGTCAATTCAGTCAAACTAACAGTAAAATGTGCTTTACGATCTTTGTGAGGGTCCGCACAGTCATAGGGGCTTCACGTTTACCATCACACACTCGCTTCATGCACACACACCAGTCACGTATTTGAACGTCTTCCTTCATTGCTCCTCTGTTCAGATGCCCTCCCTCAGTGTCACAGATCCTTCTCTGAGCCACTCCCCCGCTCTCACTGTTACATTATTATGACTGAGGCCTTAGATGGATGACTGCGCACAGGGGATTATCACGCAGGGCAGTGTGGGTCTGATCACATTCAGCACAATCAGGATCATATTATGACAGAGTACACATTTTTTGTGTATTGTTGTTAATACGCCGCTACAGTCTGCGTTGCCACGCCCTCAGATGAGCAGCAGAGCAGCGCCTTGTAAAGGTTTCTGTTTAAAGACTCGCCGACTAGCGTCTTCACCTCAGAGAATTTCCATTTTTTCCTCCCGATCTCCATCTGCCATATATGGTATATCAGGGCGGACTCGGGGCGGGCACGGGGCGGAAACTCATGAGGAATTGCTGCGCCAATTTGGAAAAGAGACGTGCAAACAGGCGTGCTGTTTTTATAAGTCGACTTTTTTTGCGGTGGTTAAATTTCTGCTTTCCAATACGCACTCTTTCAAGCACAATTTGACGCACTCTTTTATAAATGAGGCCCCTGGTCAGCAGATTGAGAATAACTCTTGGATAAGAGTCCAAACAATGAGTCTCTTGTTTTTCCAAAAACAGTAACCAGATGACTACAACTGAATCTTTTTCTACAATGGATGACTCCTGGACAAATGAGGGATTACAGAGTGTAAATATGTTTTAAGGTTGCACATGTTAATATTGTCAACAAAATCTCCTGATTAACTCCTTAACATCCGCCTATTTGGCCCTGTACACAATGGTTGGACCCAAATGGCAGTGCTTATTAAGATCTTACAGAATGAAATCCAAAACATCTTGTTTTTAAAAAGGGCCCAGATGTTACAACTGAAACTTTCTACGTCATATGTAAAAGATTATGCTCTACCCCTTAGCTTAAAACAAATGAGGGGAACCGTCTGTGTGGAAATAATCTTACCCAGGATTAGGCATCACTAAAGCAAACCTCTAATCAGTCGAATCAGCAACCAGCAAAAATTTTTTAAAAAAAGATTAGATAAAGTATGATTTAAGATATGAGCAATTATATTAAGCTATACATTTTTGTCCATATCATCGTGCCCGACCTCTCCATATATTAAAGCAGAACCAAGTAGCATTTTCATCTTACTGAACATTGTTGTAAGTCCTTGTGATGGTTAAATATGTTTTTTAGGGGCGTTTGAAGTGTCCGTGGTCGCCCCCTGCTGTCCATCAACCTGAAGACAACTGTCCTCAATAACCCGGGCTCTTTTTTTATATTTGACAATATGGAAATGTTTTTTGAGACTTGACTGTCTTTTTATAATGAAGAACGTGCTTTATTTTTACATCTATTTTCTGACCATGTATTATCACAAGGAAGCTGCAACTATCACCAAAGTTACTTAGTTCTGCTTAACTGAGCCACTCCGTTTCACACTGTCCAGAGCGCTTCTGGCTCCACAGCCCGCCCTAGACCCTCCGCAGCCCGCCCTGGACCCTCCGCAGCCCGCCCTGGACCCTCCGCAGCCCGCCCTGGACCCTCCGCAGCCCGCCCTGGACCCTCCGCAGCCCGCCCTGGACCCTCCGCAGCCCGCCCTGGACCCTCCGCAGCCCGTCTTGGACCCTCCGCAGCCCGCCCTGGACCCTCCGCAGCCCGCCCTGGACCCTCCGCAGCCCGTCTTGGACCCTCCGCAGCCCGCCCTGGACCCTCTGCAGCCCGCCCTGGACTAGAGCTGGGTTGAAATAAATTTTTCCAATTTTTAATCGATTCGCATATTAATGACCGATTATCGATTCGTACGTCCAAAGATCGATTTTTTTTTTAAATTAAAATTATTTTCTACATTTCCCTCAGTGAACTTCAATCTACCTTCAAGAAAGATAATTCAGGACTCCTGGATTATCTTTCTTGAAGGTAGATTGACCCTTAACCTTTTCATCAGTCTTCCATCAGTAACTACAATACTTGTAAGATTTGCTGTTTAATATTGATATAATACTAGTTTTAATATGTTGCTTCTCTGCACAGTCATGAAGTGAAGGAAACGGTTCAAATACATTTTTCATTTTTAATAACATTAACCCCCGGATTGAATCGAAATCAGATCGAAATTGGATCGAATCGGATGGGATCTGAGAAATCGGGAAAAAAAATCGATTTTGAAACGTAAAAATCGGAATCGAATCGATTCTTAAAATTTGAATCGAAACCCAGCTCTACCCTGGACCCTCTGCAGCCCGTCCTGGACCCTCTGCAGCCCGCCCTGGACCCTCTGCAGCCCGCCCTGGACCCTCTGCAGCCCGCCCTGGACCCTCTGCAGCCCGCCCTGGACCCTCTGCAGCCCGCCCTGGACCCTCTGCAGCCCGCCCTGGACCCTCTGCAGCCCGCCCTGGACCCTCTGCAGCCCGCCCTGGACCCTCTGCAGCCCGCCCTGGACCCTCTGCAGCCCGCCCTGGACCCTCTGCAGCCGGTCCTGGACCCTCTGCAGCCCGTCCTGGACCCTCTGCAGCCCGTCCTGGACCCTCTGCAGCCTGTCCCTTCTGCAGCCCGTCCTGGACCCTCTGCAGCCTGTCCCCTCTGCAGCCTGTCCCTTCTGCAGCCCGTCCTGGACCCTCTGCAGCCTGTCCCCTCTGCAGCCTGTCCCCTCTGCAGCCCGTCCTGGACCCTCTGCAGCCCGCCCTGGACCCTCTTCAGCCTGGACCCTCTGCAGCCCGCCCTGGACCCTCTGCAGCCCGCCCTGGACCCTCTGCAGCCCGCCCTGGACCCTCTTCAGCCTGGACCCTCTGCAGCCCGTCCTGGACCCTCTGCAGCCTGTCCCTTCTGCAGCCCGTCCTGGACCCTCTGCAGCCTGTCCCCTCTGCAGCCTGTCCCCTCTGCAGCCCGTCCTGGACCCTCTGCAGCCCGCCCTGGACCCTCTTCAGCCTGGACCCTCTGCAGCCCGCCCTGGACCCTCTGCAGCCCGCCCTGGACCCTCTGCAGCCCGCCCTGGACCCTCTTCAGCCTGGACCCTCTGCAGCCCGTCCTGGACCCTCTGCAGCCTGTCCCTTCTGCAGCCCGTCCTGGACCCTCTGCAGCCTGTCCCCTCTGCAGCCTGTCCCCTCTGCAGCCCGTCCTGGACCCTCTGCAGCCCGCCCTGGACCCTCTGCAGCCCGCCCTGGACCCTCTGCAGCCCGCCCTGGACCCTCTGCAGCCCGCCCTGGACCCTCTGCAGCCCGCCCTGGACCCTCTGCAGCCCGCCCTGGACCCTCTGAAGCCCGCCCTGGACCCTCTGAAGCCCGTCCTGGACCCTCTGCAGCCTGAACCCTCTGCAGCCTGGATAACCCTCAATTTTCCATTTGCCTAATTCATGTGAACGTTGGTTAATCTGCCTTGACCAATGACAGTTTTGTTGATGGATTTTCTAACTTTCTGCCCGTAAAAGCAATAAATTAGTTCAACCCTGCGAAGCAACTGCAATTGAAACTTTGGCCATAACTATAATTAGTTAAGTTAAAGAGTGAAACAATGATTTCTATTGGACATTAATTAACGGTTTGAATATGGTGATTGAAGACTTGGTGGCTAATATTTACCAATAAAATGTATTCATGAAAATCTGAGATTTCCCATCTTCGACTTTTTGTTATAATAATGACACTGTCTTTCCTATAAAAATGTATTTTTGTTAGCGTGGGTCTGGTCCAGAGAATTCACTCTAAATACAACAACAAATATTTCAACCTGTCACGATTCATCGACTCATCGTCACAGCCTTAAATTAATGAATCAAACATTTTGCAGACCTAAAGGTCGACTAAATGTCAATTTGGGTCAACTGATAAAAGCCTTCAGCTCAAGTAAGGAGTGGGGACTCTTTAAATACCTCAGTGTTCTGGGTTGTAAAATGATCATAGAAGATCATTCTATTACATTTGTTATTATATAACAGGCCAAAGGAACGAATATACTTTGGTTTGCACGAGGGAAATCGTCAAATTATCGTGACTAGTTGCATATTAAAAATGTAATTTTGATAATGTGATAATAACAATACTAAACACACATTAAAAAAATCTGAACGTTATTAAAACACGTTATTCACTGAACATTCTCGATCTAGAAGACTTCAGTCACCAACATTTTACATAATGAAAAAACTCAATGTTATTATTATTATCCGTTATTCGGACAAAGTCTTCCTTTAAGACCTTAGATTGTATGGATCCTTTAAGACCTTAGATTGTATGGATCCTTTAAGACTTTAGATTGTATGGATCGTTTAAGACCTTAGATTGTATGGATCCTTTAAGACCTTAGATTGTATGGATCCTTTAAGACATTAGATCGTATGGATCCTTTACATTAGATTGTATGGATCCTTTAAGACGTTAGATCGTATGGATCCTTTACGACCTTAGATTGTATGGATCCTTTAAGACATTAGATTGTATGGATCCTTTACGACATTAGATTGTATGGATCCTTTAAGACATTAGATTGTATGGATCCTTTACGACATTAGATTGTATGGATCCTTTAAGACCTTAGATTGTATGGATCCTTTACGACATTAGATTGTATGGATCCTTTAAGACATTAGATTGTATGGATCCTTTACGACATTAGATTGTATGGATCCTTTAAGACCTTAGATTGTATGGATCCTTTAAGACATTAGATTGTATGGATCCTTTACGACATTAGATTGTATGGATCCTTTACGACATTAGATTGTATGGATCCTTTAAGACATTAGATTGTATGGATCCTTTACGACATTAGATTGTATGGATCCTTTAAGACCTTAGATTGTATGGATCCTTTAAGACATTAGATTGTATGGATCCTTTACGACATTAGATTGTATGGATCCTTTAAGACCTTAGATTGTATGGATCCTTTAAGACCTTAGATTGTATGGATCCTTTACGACATTAGATTGTATGGATCCTTTAAGACATTAGATTGTATGGATCCTTTACGACATTAGATTGTATGGATCCTTTAAGACATTAGATTGTATGGATCCTTTAAGACCTTAGATTGTATGGATCCTTTAAGACATTAGATTGTATGGATCCTTTAAGACATTAGATTGTATGGATCCTTTACGACATTAGATTGTATGGATCCTTTACATTAGATTGTATGGATCCTTTACGACATTAGATTGTATGGATCCTTTACATTAGATTGTATGGATCCTTTAAGACATTAGATTGTATGGATCCTTTACATTAGATTGTATGGATCCTTTAAGACATTAGATTGTATGGATCCTTTACGACATTAGATTGTATGGATCCTTTACATTAAATTGTATGGATCCTTTAAGACATTAGATTGTATGGATCCTTTACGACAATAGATTGTATGGAGTTGAAAGCTAATCCCCGCGCATTTTACGGCAGTAGAAAGACTCGCTGTGCAGGAGAGGAACTTTTGTAGATTCTACAAATGTGAAGGAGCCGCGTGTTCTCAGCCCACGTCAAACAGTAAAGTGCATTCACACATGAAACGCTGCATAGTTACTTTATGATTTATGAATGTGATATAGACAGAAGGCATGAAAAAGCACTCTTAGATCAGTTAGCTTTGGGACAAATACAACATGTAAACACGCTCGTTTTGGATATTTTACAATCTTAGAATATAACACCAAAAGCGTAAACATAATATGTAGTCTTTGCTTGAAGGTAGAGGTGAAATAAAGGAGAATCCAGAGAGAAATATGCAGTGTTTTGGTCCAGACTCACCCTCAGCTGCTCCAAAGCCGCCATCTTGTTGTTCCGGGGTGAGACTAACCGCGTGACCACCGAGCGCCTCCTTTTCTTCTTCTGCTGCTTTTCTGGCAGCTTTAAGTGGCTTTATCGCCACCTACTGTTCTGGAGTTTGGGCCAGCCGATCTACGTTTCTATTTTATATATATATATATATATAGATATATATATATATATATATATATATATATATATATATATATATATATATATATATATATATATTCACATTCAAAACTCAAAACTGTGTTCAAAAGGGTGATTGGGTTCAATATGCTGTTAAAGTCAAAGGATGCCACATGTAAAACCTCCGATGCCATTAGGCTAAATATGTTATTAAATATTTTACCATTAATAATTTTTGATTGGCTTTAAACTCTCAGGTCGACCACAACACACAAACACAGGAACTACAAGGCGATAAGCTCTTTCTATTGTAATGGGGGGATTGCAACTCTTGAGCCCGAAATTAGGTTAGGAATGACCTTCTCAAGACAATCTTCATTATTTTAAGTCTGATATTGTTTCTGGGAGAACCAGGATCCACTTTTCATATGCTTGACCTCCTTCCGCAGTGCCACTGCCTCAGCCCACAGCCCACAGCAGCTCATCTGTAGTGTTTGATATTTGCTGCCAAGCCTCACCAATGTGTGCTCCACCTGCTCCTTCCTCGTTTGACTCCTTTACGTCGGATCCCATTTGATCACGTAGGGCCGTGCTAACCACCTCTCTAACGTCCGCTCCTGTTGGATGCAGTGAGTGGATCCACGTATTCCATATTCACCCGCTATTAGTGAAAAATAGATCTGAGTGTCGTCTGCATCATTGTGTGACACACTTTCACTGCGTATCAACTGATCTAACGGCAGCATGTTGAGGATGAACAGAAGGGGACCCAGGATTGACCCTTGGGGCACTCCACAGGTCAGGGTCATGGGGTCTGAGACACAGCTACCAATTTCAACAAAGTACTTCCTGTCTTCCAGATAGGACCTTAACCAGTTTAGGGTTAAAGGTTGTTTACAACAGTCACAGATTTCCTCTTAATAAACAACTCATTTGATGTTTTTCAGTCAGGTTTTAGACCTCATCACAGCACTGAGACTGCTCTTGTCAAGGTGACAAATGACATCCTCCTGAACACTGACACGGGCAAAGCCTCAGTCTTAATTCTGTTAGATCTGATGCTGCATTTGACACTGTTCATCATGGGATCCTCTTACAGAGACCAGAGGACTGGGTGGGCATCACTGGCCCGCCTTAAACTGGTTAAGGTCCTATCTGGAAGAAGGAAGTACTTTGTTGAAATTGGTAGCTGTGTCTCAGACCACATGACCCTGACCTGTGGAGTGCCCCAAGGGTCAGTCCTGGGTCCCCTTCTGTTCAACCTCTACATGCTGCCGTTAGGTCAGTTGATACGCAGTGAAAATGTGTCCTATCACAATGATGCAGACGACACTCAGATCTATGTTTCACTATCGGCAGGTGAATATGGACCAGTAGATTCACTCTGTCACTGCATCCAACAGATCAGTTTGTGGAGGCAAAACAACTTTCTCCAGCTGAACTCAGACAAGACTGAAATCATCAGAAACAATGAGAAAGTGTTAGCGTCACCTCCAGAGTCTCGCTGTAAAACCTACGAATCAAGTTTGAAATCTGGGGGTGATAATGGACTCAGACTTATATTTTAACAGCCACATCAAATCAGCAGCTTTTTTACCATCTAAAAAACATTTCCAAAATCAAAAATATAGTGTCTAAACCAGATTTAGAGAGACTTCTCCATGTGTTTGTCTCCAGTAGATTAGACTGTAACGGCCTGATCACTGGTCTCTCCAAACGAGCAGCAGGAGGCCGGTCCATGTTTAGTCCTGACTCTGGCACCAGCAGGAGGCCGGTCCATGTTTAGTCCTGACTCTGGCACCAGCAGGAGGCCGGTCCATGTTTAGTCCTGACTCTGGCACCAGCAGGAGGCCGGTCCATGTTTAGTCCTGACTCTGGCACCAGCAGGAGGCCGGTCCATGTTTAGTCCTGACTCTGGCACCAGCAGGAGGCCGGTCCATGTTTAGTCCTGACTCTGGCACCAGCAGGAGGCCGGTCCATGTTTAGTCACTAGCATGTCCAAGATGTACTTTGGTGCTAGGCCATGGAGAGACTTGTACACAAGCAGAGCTGCTTTAAAGTCTATTCTCTGAGCCACAGGGGGCAGTGCAGAGACCTGAGAACAGGACTAATGTGATGGTACTTCCTGGTTCTAGTCAGGACTAATGTGATGGTACTTCCTGGTTCTAGTCAGGACCCGAGCAGCAGCGTTCTGGATGAACTGCAGCTGTTTTACAGCTCGTTTGGAGAGGCCAGTGAGCGGCCGTTACAGTCTAATCTACTGGAGACAAACGCATGGAGAAGTCTCTCCAAGTCTGGTTTAGACACTATATTTTTGGCAATGTTTTTTAGATGGTAAAAAGCTGCTGATGTTATTGATTTGGCTGTTAAAATATAAGTCTGAGTTCATTATTACCCACAGATTTCTTCCTCCTCCTCTCCCCCCCTCCTCTCCCCCCTCCTCTCCCCCCTCCTCTTCCCCCTCCTCTCCCCCCCTCCTCTTCCCCCTCCTCTTCCCCCTCCTCATCCCCCTCCTCTCCCGCCTCCTCTTGCGCCTCCTCTTCCCCCTCCTCTCCCCCCTCCTCATCCCCCTCCTCATACACCTCCTCTCTCCCCCCTCCTCTTCCCCCTCCTCTCCCCCCTCCTCTCTCCCCCCTCCTCATCCCCCTCCTCTTCCCCCTCCTCATCCCCCTCCTCTCCCCCCTCCTCATCCCCCTCCTCTCCCGCCTCCTCTTGCGCCTCCTCTTCCCCCTCCTCTTACACCTCCTCTTCCCCCTCCTCTCCCCCCTCCTCTTACGCCTCCTCTTCCCCCTCCTCTCCCCCCTCCTCTTACGCCTCCTCTCCCCCCTCCTCATCCCCCTCCTCATCCCCTCCTCTCCCCCCTCCTCTTCCCCTCCTCTCCCCCCTCCTCTTCCCCCTCCTCTCCCCCCTCCTCTTCCCCCTCCTCTTCCGCCTCCTCTCCCCCCTCCTCTTCCCCCTCCTCTCCCCCCTCCTCTTCCCCCTCCTCTTCCGCCTCCTCTTCCCCCTCCTCTTCCCCCTCCTCTCCCCCCTCCTCATCCCCCTCCTCATCCCCCTCCTCTTCCCCCTCCTCATCCCCCTCCTCTTCCCCCTCCTCATCCCCCTCCTCTCCCGCCTCCTCTTCCCCCTCCTCTTCCCCCTCCTCTCCCCCCTCCTCATCCCCCTCCTCTCCCCCCTCCTCATCCCCCTCCTCTCCCGCCTCCTCTTGCGCCTCCTCTTCCCCCTCCTCTTACACCTCCTCTTCCCCCTCCTCTCCCCCCTCCTCTTACGCCTCCTCTCCCCCCTCCTCTCCCGCCT
Organism: Eucyclogobius newberryi; assembly: GCF_026437365.1. NCBI lineage: Eukaryota > Metazoa > Chordata > Actinopteri > Gobiiformes > Gobiidae > Eucyclogobius > Eucyclogobius newberryi. The sequence continues at coordinate 39,314,650 of NW_027316278.1, read as the reverse complement.
CCTCTCCCGCCTCCTCTTCCCCCTCCTCTCTCCCCCCTCCTCATCCCCTCCTCTCCCCCTCCTCTCCCCCCTCCTCATCCCCTCCTCTCCCCCTCCTCCTCTCCCCCCTCCTCTTCCCCCTCCTCTTCCCCTCCTCTCCCCCCTCCTCTTCCCCCTCCTCTTCCCCCTCCTCTCCCCCTCCTCATCCCCTCCTCTCCCCCCTCCTCTCCCCCCTCCTCTTCCCCCTCCTCTTCCCCCTCCTCTCCCCCCTCCTCTCCCGCCTCCTCTTCCCCCTCCTCTCTCCCCCCTCCTCATCCCCCTCCTCATCCCCCTCCTCATCCCCTCCTCTCCCCCTCCTCTTCCCCCTCCTCATCCCCCTCCTCTCCCCCCTCCTCTCCCGCCTCCTCTTCCCCCTCCTCATCCCCCTCCTCATCCCCTCCTCTCCCCCCTCCTCCTCTCCCCCCTCCTCTTCCCCCTCCTCATCCCCCTCCTCTTCCCCCTCCTCTCCCCCTCCTCATCCCCTCCTCTCCCCCCTCCTCTTCCCCCTCCTCATCCCCCTCCTCTTCCCCCACCTCTCCCCCCTCCTCTTCCCCCTCCTCTTACGCCTCCTCTTCCCCCTCCTCTCCCCCCTCCTCTTACGCCTCCTCTTCCCCCTCCTCTCTCCCCCCTCCTCTCCCCCCTCCTCTCCCCCCTCCTCATCCCCTCCTCTCCCCCCTCCTCTTCCCCCTCCTCTCCCCCTCCTCATCCCCTCCTCTCCCCCCTCCTCTTCCCCCTCCTCTTCCCCCTCCTCTTCCCCCTCCTCTCCCGCCTCCTCTTCCCCCCCTCCTCTCCCCCCTCCTCTCCCCCCTCCTCTCCCGCCTCCTCTTCCCCCTCCTCTCTCCCCCCTCCTCATCCCCCTCCTCATCCCCTCCTCTCCCCCCTCCTCTTCCCCCTCCTCTCCCGCCTCCTCTTCCCCCTCCTCTCTCCCCCCTCCTCTCCCCCCTCCTCATCCCCCTCCTCATCCCCCTCCTCATCCCCTCCTCTTCCCCCTCCTCTTACACCTCCTCTTCCCCCACCTCTCCCCCCTCCTCTTCCCCCTCCTCTTACGCCTCCTCTTCCCCCTCCTCTCCCCCCTCCTCTTACGCCTCCTCTCCCCCCTCCTCTCTTACCCCTCCTCTCCCCCCTCCTCTCCCCCCTCCTCTCTTACCCCTCCTCTCCCCCCTCCTCTCCCCCCTCCTCTTCCCCCTCCTCTTACGCCTCCTCTCCCCCTCCTCTCTTACCCCTCCTCTCCCCCCTCCTCTCCCCCCTCCTCTTACGCCTCCTCTTCCCCCTCCTCTCCCCCCTCCTCTCCCCCCTCCTCATCCCCCCTCCTCTTCCCCCTCCTCATCCCCTCCTCTTCCCCCTCCTCTTCCCCCTCCTCTCTTACCCCTCCTCTCCCCCCTCCTCTCCCCCCTCCTCTTACGCCTCCTCTTCCCCCTCCTCTCCCCCCTCCTCTCCCCCCTCCTCATCCCCCCTCCTCTTCCCCCTCCTCATCCCCTCCTCTTACACCTGCTCTTCCCCCACCTCTCCCCCCTCCTCTTCCCCCTCCTCTTACCCCTCCTCTCTCCCCCCTCCTCTCCCCCCTCCTCATCCCCCTCCTCTTCCCCCTCCTCTCCCGCCTCCTCTTCCCCCTCCTCTCTCCCCCCTCCTCTCTCCCCTCCTCTCCCCCCTCCCCTCTTACGCCTCCTCTTCCCCCTCCTCTCTCCCCCCTCCTCTCCCCCCTCCTCTCCCCCCTCCTCATCCCCCTCCTCTTCCCCCTCCTCATCCCCTCCTCTTCCCCCTCCTCTTACACCTCCTCTTCCCCCACCTCTCCCCCCTCCTCTTCCCCCTCCTCTTACGCCTCCTCTTCCCCCTCCTCTCCCCCCTCCTCTCTTACCCCTCCTCTCTCCCCCCTCCTCTCCCCCCTCCTCATCCCCTCCTCTTCCCCCTCCTCTTCCCCCTCCTCTCCCGCCTCCTCTTCCCCCTCCTCTTCCCCCTCCTCTCTCCCCCCTCTCTCTCCCCCCTCCTCTCCCGCCTCCTCTTCCCCCTCCTCTCTCCCCCTCCTCATCCCCCTCCTCATCCCCTCCTCTCCCCCCTCCTCTTCCCCTCCTCTCCCGCCTCCTCTTCCCCCTCCTCTCTCCCCCCTCCTCTCCCCCCTCCTCGATCCCCCTCCTCATCCCCTCCTCTTACACCTCCTCTTCCCCCACCTCTCCCCCCTCCTCTTCCCCCTCCTCTTACGCCTCCTCTTCCCCATCCTCTCCCCCCTCCTCTTACGCCTCCTCTTCCCCCTCCTCTCTTACCCCTCCTCTCCCCCCTCCTCTCCCCCCTCCTCTCTGACCCCTCCTCTCCCCCCTCCTCTCCCCCCTCCTCAACCCCTCCTCTCCCCCCTCCTCCTCTCCCCCCTCCTCTCCCGCCTCCTCTTCCCCTCCTCTTTCCCCCCTCCTCATCCCCCTCCTCATCCCCCTCCTCATCCCCTCCTCTCCCCCTCCTCTTCCCCCTCCTCATCCCCCTCCTCTTCCCCCTCCTCATCCCCTCCTCTTTCCCCTCCTCTTCCCCCACCTCTCCCCCTCCTCTTCCCCCTCCTCTTACGCCTCCTCTTCCCCTCCTCTCCCCCCTCCTCTTACGCCTCCTCTTCCCCCTCCTCTCTCCCCCCTCCTCTCCCCCCTCCTCATCCCCCTCCTCCCCCCTCCTCTTCCCCCTCCTCATCCCCTCCTCTTCCCCCTCCTCTTCCCCCCCTCCTCTCTCCCCCTCCTCTCCCCCCTCCTCTCCCCCTCCTCTCCCGCCTCCTCTTCCCCCTCCTCTCTTACCCCTCCTCTCTCCCCCCTCCTCTCCCCCCTCCTCATCCCCTCCTCTTCCCCCTCCTCTTCCCCCTCCTCTCCCGCCTCCTCTTCCCCTCCTCTTCCCCCTCCTCTCTCCCCCCTCCTCTCTCCCCCCTCCTCTCCCGCCTCCTCTTCCCCCTCCTCTCTCCCCCTCCTCATCCCCCTCCTCATCCCCTCCTCTCCCCCCTCCTCTTCCCCCTCCTCTCCCGCCTCCTCTTCCCCCTCCTCTCTCCCCCCTCCTCTCCCCCCTCCTCATCCCCCTCCTCATCCCCTCCTCTTACACCTCCTCTTCCCCACCTCTCCCCCCTCCTCTTCCCCCTCCTCTTACGCCTCCTCTTCCCCATCCTCTCCCCCCTCCTCTTACGCCTCCTCTTCCCCCTCCTCTCTTACCCCTCCTCTCCCCCCTCCTCTCCCCCCTCCTCTCTTACCCCTCCTCTCCCCCCTCCTCTCCCCCCTCCTCATCCCCTCCTCTCCCCCCTCCTCCTCTCCCCCCTCCTCTCCCGCCTCCTCTTCCCCCTCCTCTTTCCCCCCTCCTCATCCCCCTCCTCATCCCCTCCTCATCCCCTCCTCTCCCCCCTCCTCTTCCCCCTCCTCATCCCCCTCCTCTTCCCCCTCCTCATCCCCTCCTCTTTCCCCTCCTCTTCCCCCACCTCTCCCCCCTCCTCTTCCCCCTCCTCTTACGCCTCCTCTTCCCCCTCCTCTCCCCCCTCCTCTTACGCCTCCTCTTCCCCCTCCTCTCTCCCCCCTCCTCTCCCCCCTCCTCATCCCTCCTCTTCCCCCTCCTCTCCCGCCTCCTCTTCCCCCTCCTCTCCCGCCTCCTCTTCCCCCCCTCCTCTCTCCCCCCTCCTCTCCCCCCTCCTCTCCCCCCTCCTCTCCCGCCTCCTCTTCCCCCTCCTCTCTCCCCCCTCCTCATCCCCTCCTCATCCCCTCCTCTCCCCCCTCCTCTTCCCCCTCCTCTCCCGCCTCCTCTTCCCCTCCTCTCTCCCCCCTCCTCTCCCCCCTCCTCTCCCCCCTCCTCATCCCCCTCCTCATCCCCCTCCTCATCCCCTCCTCTTCCCCCTCCTCTTACACCTCCTCTTCCCCCACCTCTCCCCCCTCCTCTTCCCCCTCCTCTTACGCCTCCTCTTCCCCCTCCTCTCCCCCTCCTCTTACGCCTCCTCTCCCCCCTCCTCTCTTACCCCTCCTCTCCCCCCTCCTCTCCCCCCTCCTCTCTTACCCCTCCTCTCCCCCCTCCTCTCCCCCCTCCTCTTCCCCCTCCTCTTACGCCTCCTCTCCCCCTCCTCTCTTACCCCTCCTCTCCCCCCTCCTCTCCCCCCTCCTCTTACGCCTCCTCTTCCCCCTCCTCTCTCCCCCCTCCTCTCCCCCCTCCTCATCCCCCCTCCTCTTCCCCCTCCTCATCCCCTCCTCTTCCCCCTCCTCTTACACCTCCTCTTCCCCCACCTCTCCCCCCTCCTCTTCCCCCTCCTCTTCCCCCTCCTCTCTCCCCCCTCCTCTCTCCCCCCTCCTCTCCCCCTCCTCTCCCCCCTCCTCTCCCGCCTCCTCTCCCCCCTCCTCTCCCGCCTCCTCTTCCCCCTCCTCTTCCCCCTCCTCTCTCCCCCCTCCTCTCTCCCCCCTCCTCTCCCCCTCCTCTCTTACCCCTCCTCTCCTCCCTCCTCTTCCCCCTCCTCTTACGCCTCCTCTCCCCCTCCTCTCCCCCCTCCTCTCCCCCCTCCTCTCCCCCCTCCTCTTACGCCTCCTCTTCCCCCTCCTCTCTCCCCCCTCCTCTCCCCCCTCCTCATCCCCCCTCCTCTTCCCCCTCCTCATCCCCTCCTCTTCCCCCTCCTCTTACACCTCCTCTTCCCCCACCTCTCCCCCCTCCTCTTCCCCTCCTCTTACCCCTCCTCTCTCCCCCCTCCTCTCCCCCCTCCTCATCCCCTCCTCTTCCCCCCTCCTCTTCCCCCTCCTCTTCCGCCTCCTCTTCCCCTCCTCTCTCCCCCCTCCTCTCTCCCCCCTCCTCTCCCCCCTCCTCTCCCGCCTCCTCTCCCCCCTCCTCTCCCGCCTCCTCTTCCCCTCCTCTTCCCCCTCCTCTCTCCCCCCTCCTCTCTCCCCCCTCCTCTTCCCCCTCCTCTTACGCCTCCTCTTCCCCCTCCTCTCCCCCCTCCTCTTACGCCTCCTCTTCCCCCTCCTCTCTCCCCCCTCCTCTCCCCCCTCCTCTCCCCCTCCTCATCCCCTCCTCTCCCCCCTCCTCTTCCCCCTCCTCTCCCCCTCCTCATCCCCTCCTCTCCCCCTCCTCTTCCCCCTCCTCTCCCGCCTCCTCTTCCCCCTCCTCTTCCCCCTCCTCTCCCGCCTCCTCTTCCCCCCCTCCTCTCTCCCCCCTCCTCTCCCCCCTCCTCTCCCCCCTCCTCTCCCGCCTCCTCTTCCCCCTCCTCTCTCCCCCCTCCTCATCCCCCTCCTCATCCCCTCCTCTCCCCCCTCCTCTTCCCCCTCCTCTCCCGCCTCCTCTTCCCCCTCCTCTCTCCCCCCTCCTCTCCCCCCTCCTCTCCCCCCTCCTCATCCCCTCCTCTCCCCCCTCCTCTTCCCCCTCCTCTCCCCCTCCTCATCCCCTCCTCTTCCCCTCCTCTCCCGCCTCCTCTTCCCCCTCCTCTCCCGCCTCCTCTTCCCCCTCCTCTCTCCCCCCTCCTCATCCCCCTCCTCATCCCCTCCTCTCCCCCCTCCTCTTCCCCCTCCTCTCCCGCCTCCTCTTCCCCCTCCTCTCTCCCCCCTCCTCTCCCCCCTCCTCTCCCCCCTCCTCATCCCCTCCTCTCCCCCCTCCTCTTCCCCCTCCTCTCCCCCTCCTCATCCCCTCCTCTTCCCCTCCTCTCCCGCCTCCTCTTCCCCCTCCTCTCTCCCCCTCCTCTCTCCCCCCTCCTCTCCCCCCTCCTCATCCCCCCTCCTCTTCCCCCTCCTCATCCCCTCCTCTTCCCCCTCCTCTTACACCTCCTCTTCCCCCACCTCTCCCCCCTCCTCTTCCCCCTCCTCTTCCCCTCCTCTCTCCCCCCTCCTCTCTCCCCCCTCCTCTCCCCCCTCCTCTCCCCCCTCCTCTCCCGCCTCCTCTCCCCCCTCCTCTCCCGCCTCCTCTTCCCCCTCCTCTTCCCCCTCCTCTCTCCCCCCTCCTCTCTCCCCCCTCCTCTCCCCCCTCCTCTCTTACCCCTCCTCTCCTCCCTCCTCTTCCCCCTCCTCTTACGCCTCCTCTCCCCCTCCTCTCCCCCCTCCTCTCCCCCCTCCTCTCCCCCCTCCTCTTACGCCTCCTCTTCCCCCTCCTCTCTCCCCCCTCCTCTCCCCCCTCCTCATCCCCCCTCCTCTTCCCCCTCCTCATCCCCTCCTCTTCCCCCTCCTCTTACACCTCCTCTTCCCCCACCTCTCCCCCCTCCTCTTCCCCCTCCTCTTACCCCTCCTCTCTCCCCCCTCCTCTCCCCCCTCCTCATCCCCTCCTCTTCCCCCTCCTCTTCCCCCTCCTCTTCCGCCTCCTCTTCCCCCTCCTCTCTCCCCCCTCCTCTCTCCCCCCTCCTCTCCCCCCTCCTCTCCCGCCTCCTCTCCCCCCTCCTCTCCCGCCTCCTCTTCCCCCTCCTCTTCCCCCTCCTCTCTCCCCCCTCCTCTCTCCCCCCTCCTCTTCCCCCTCCTCTTACGCCTCCTCTTCCCCCTCCTCTCCCCCCTCCTCTTACGCCTCCTCTTCCCCCTCCTCTCTCCCCCCTCCTCTCCCCCCTCCTCTCCCCCCTCCTCATCCCCTCCTCTCCCCCCTCCTCTTCCCCCTCCTCTCCCCCTCCTCATCCCCTCCTCTTCCCCCTCCTCTCCCGCCTCCTCTTCCCCTCCTCTCCCGCCTCCTCTTCCCCCCCTCCTCTCTCCCCCCTCCTCTCCCCCCTCCTCTCCCCCCTCCTCTCCCCCCTCCTCTTACGCCTCCTCTTCCCCCTCCTCTCCCCCCTCCTCTCCCCCCTCCTCTCCCCCCTCCTCATCCCCCCTCCTCTTCCCCCTCCTCATCCCCTCCTCTTCCCCCTCCTCTTACACCTCCTCTTCCCCCACCTCTCCCCCCTCCTCTTCCCCCTCCTCTTACCCCTCCTCTCTCCCCCCTCCTCTCCCCCCTCCTCATCCCCCTCCTCTTCCCCCTCCTCTCCCGCCTCCTCTTCCCCCTCCTCTTCCCCCTCCTCTCTCCCCCCTCCTCTCTCCCCTCCTCTCCCGCCTCCTCTCCCCCCTCCTCTCCCGCCTCCTCTTCCCCCTCCTCTTCCCCCTCCTCTCTCCCCCCTCCTCTCTCCCCTCCTCTCCCCCCTCCTCTTACGCCTCCTCTTCCCCCTCCTCTCTCCCCCCTCCTCTCCCCCTCCTCATCCCCCTCCTCTTCCCCCTCCTCATCCCCTCCTCTTCCCCCTCCTCTTACACCTCCTCTTCCCCCACCTCTCCCCCCTCCTCTCCCCCCTCCTCTCCTGCCTCCTCTTCCCCCTCCTCTTCCCCCTCCTCTCCCCCTCCTCTCCCCCCTCCTCTTACGCCTCCTCTTCCCCCTCCTCTCTCCCCCTCCTCTCCCCCCTCCTCTCCCCCTCCTCATCCCCCTCCTCTTCCCCCTCCTCATCCCCTCCTCTTCCCCCTCCTCTTACACCTCCTCTTCCCCACCTCTCCCCCCTCCTCTTCCCCCTCCTCTTACGCCTCCTCTTCCCCCTCCTCTCCCCCCTCCTCATCCCCTCCTCTTCCCCCTCCTCTTCCCCTCCTCTCCCGCCTCCTCTTCCCCCTCCTCTTCCCCTCCTCTCTCCCCCCTCCTCTCCCGCCTCCTCTTCCCCCTCCTCTCTCCCCCCTCCTCATCCCCCTCCTCATCCCCTCCTCTTACCCCTCCTCTCCCGCCTCCTCTTCCCCCTCCTCTCTCCCCCCTCCTCTCCCCCCTCCTCATCCCCCTCCTCATCCCCTCCTCTTACACCTCCTCTTCCCCCACCTCTCCCCCCTCCTCTTACGCCTCCTCTTCCCCATCCTCTCCCCCCTCCTCTTACGCCTCCTCTTCCCCCTCCTCTCTCCCCCCTCCTCTCCCCCCTCCTCATCCCCCTCCTCATCCCCTCCTCTTACACCTCCTCTTCCCCCACCTCTCCCCCCTCCTCTTCCCCCTCCTCTTACGCCTCCTCTTCCCCCTCCTCTCCCCCCTCCTCTTACGCCTCCTCTTCCCCCTCCTCTCTCCCCCCTCCTCTCCCCCCTCCTCATCCCCTCCTCTTCCCCCTCCTCTCCCGCCTCCTCTTCTCCCCCTCCTCTCCCGCCTCCTCTTCCCCCCCTCCTCTCTCCCCCCTCCTCTCCCCCCTCCTCTCCCCCCTCCTCTCCCGCCTCCTCTTCCCCCTCCTCTCTCCCCCTCCTCATCCCCCTCCTCATCCCCTCCTCTCCCCCCTCCTCTTCCCCCTCCTCTCCCGCCTCCTCTTCCCCCTCCTCTCTCCCCCCTCCTCTCCCCCCTCCTCTCCCCCCTCCTCATCCCCCTCCTCATCCCCCTCCTCATCCCCTCCTCTTCCCCCTCCTCTTACACCTCCTCTTCCCCCACCTCTCCCCCCTCCTCTTCCCCCTCCTCTTACGCCTCCTCTTCCCCCTCCTCTCCCCCCTCCTCTTACGCCTCCTCTCCCCCCTCCTCTCTTACCCCTCCTCTCCCCCCTCCTCTCCCCCCTCCTCTCTTACCCCTCCTCTCCCCCCTCCTCTCCCCCCTCCTCTTCCCCCTCCTCTTACGCCTCCTCTCCCCCTCCTCTCTTACCCCTCCTCTCCCCCCTCCTCTCCCCCCTCCTCTTACGCCTCCTCTTCCCCCTCCTCTCTCCCCCCTCCTCTCCCCCCTCCTCATCCCCCTCCTCTTCCCCCTCCTCATCCCCTCCTCTTCCCCCTCCTCTTACACCTCCTCTTCCCCCACCTCTCCCCCCTCCTCTTCCCCCTCCTCTTCCCCCTCCTCTCTCCCCCTCCTCTCTCCCCCCTCCTCTCCCCCCTCCTCTCCCCCCTCCTCTCCCGCCTCCTCTCCCCCCTCCTCTCCCGCCTCCTCTTCCCCCTCCTCTTCCCCCTCCTCTCTCCCCCCTCCTCTCTCCCCCCTCCTCTCCCCCCTCCTCTCTTACCCCTCCTCTCCTCCCTCCTCTTCCCCCTCCTCTTACGCCTCCTCTCCCCCTCCTCTCCCCCCTCCTCTCCCCCCTCCTCTCCCCCCTCCTCTTACGCCTCCTCTTCCCCCTCCTCTCTCCCCCCTCCTCTCCCCCCTCCTCATCCCCCCTCCTCTTCCCCCTCCTCATCCCCTCCTCTTCCCCCTCCTCTTACACCTCCTCTTCCCCCACCTCTCCCCCCTCCTCTTCCCCCTCCTCTTACCCCTCCTCTCTCCCCCCTCCTCTCCCCCCTCCTCATCCCCTCCTCTTCCCCTCCTCTTCCCCCTCCTCTTCCGCCTCCTCTTCCCCCTCCTCTCTCCCCCCTCCTCTCTCCCCCCTCCTCTCCCCCCTCCTCTCCCGCCTCCTCTCCCCCCTCCTCTCCCGCCTCCTCTTCCCCTCCTCTTCCCCCTCCTCTCTCCCCCCTCCTCTCTCCCCCCTCCTCTTCCCCCTCCTCTTACGCCTCCTCTTCCCCCTCCTCTCCCCCCTCCTCTTACGCCTCCTCTTCCCCCTCCTCTCTCCCCCCTCCTCTCCCCCCTCCTCTCCCCCCTCCTCATCCCCTCCTCTCCCCCCTCCTCTTCCCCCTCCTCTCCCCCTCCTCATCCCCTCCTCTCCCCCCTCCTCTTCCCCCTCCTCTCCCGCCTCCTCTTCCCCCTCCTCTTCCCCCTCCTCTCCCGCCTCCTCTTCCCCCCCTCCTCTCTCCCCCCTCCTCTCCCCCCTCCTCTCCCCCCTCCTCTCCCGCCTCCTCTTCCCCCTCCTCTCTCCCCCCTCCTCATCCCCCTCCTCATCCCTCCTCTCCCCCCTCCTCTTCCCCCTCCTCTCCCGCCTCCTCTTCCCCCTCCTCTCTCCCCCCTCCTCTCCCCCCTCCTCTCCCCCCTCCTCATCCCCTCCTCTCCCCCTCCTCTTCCCCCTCCTCTCCCTCCTCTCCTCATCCCCTCCTCTTCCCCCTCCTCTCCCGCCTCCTCTTCCCCCTCCTCTCCCGCCTCCTCTTCCCCCTCCTCTCTCCCCCCTCCTCATCCCCCTCCTCATCCCTCCTCTCCCCCCTCCTCTTCCCCCTCCTCTCCCGCCTCCTCTTCCCCCTCCTCTCTCCCCCCTCCTCTCCCCCCTCCTCTCCCCCCTCCTCATCCCTCCTCTCCCCCCTCCTCTTCCCCCTCCTCTCCCCCTCCTCATCCCCTCCTCTTCCCCCTCCTCTCCCGCCTCCTCTTCCCCCTCCTCTCTCCCCCTCCTCTCTCCCCCCTCCTCTCCCCCCTCCTCATCCCCCCTCCTCTTCCCCCTCCTCATCCCCTCCTCTTCCCCCTCCTCTTACACCTCCTCTTCCCCACCTCTCCCCCCTCCTCTTCCCCCTCCTCTTCCCCCTCCTCTCTCCCCCCTCCTCTCTCCCCCCTCCTCTCCCCCCTCCTCTCCCCCCTCCTCTCCCGCCTCCTCTCCCCCCTCCTCTCCCGCCTCCTCTTCCCCCTCCTCTTCCCCCTCCTCTCTCCCCCCTCCTCTCTCCCCCCTCCTCTCCCCCCTCCTCTCTTACCCCTCCTCTCCTCCCTCCTCTTCCCCCTCCTCTTACGCCTCCTCTCCCCCTCCTCTCCCCCCTCCTCTCCCCCTCCTCTCCCCCCTCCTCTTACGCCTCCTCTTCCCCCTCCTCTCTCCCCCCTCCTCTCCCCCCTCCTCATCCCCCCTCCTCTTCCCCCTCCTCATCCCCTCCTCTTCCCCCTCCTCTTACACCTCCTCTTCCCCCACCTCTCCCCCCTCCTCTTCCCCCTCCTCTTACCCCTCCTCTCTCCCCCCTCCTCTCCCCCCTCCTCATCCCCTCCTCTTCCCCCTCCTCTTCCCCCTCCTCTTCCGCCTCCTCTTCCCCCTCCTCTCTCCCCCCTCCTCTCTCCCCCCTCCTCTCCCCCCTCCTCTCCCGCCTCCTCTCCCCCCTCCTCTCCCGCCTCCTCTTCCCCCTCCTCTTCCCCCTCCTCTCTCCCCCCTCCTCTCTCCCCCCTCCTCTTCCCCCTCCTCTTACGCCTCCTCTTCCCCCTCCTCTCCCCCCTCCTCTTACGCCTCCTCTTCCCCCTCCTCTCTCCCCCCTCCTCTCCCCCCTCCTCTCCCCCCTCCTCATCCCCTCCTCTCCCCCCTCCTCTTCCCCCTCCTCTCCCCCTCCTCATCCCCTCCTCTTCCCCCTCCTCTCCCGCCTCCTCTTCCCCCTCCTCTCCCGCCTCCTCTTCCCCCCCTCCTCTCTCCCCCCTCCTCTCCCCCCTCCTCTCCCCCTCCTCTCCCCCCTCCTCTTACGCCTCCTCTTCCCCCTCCTCTCCCCCCTCCTCTCCCCCCTCCTCTCCCCCCTCCTCATCCCCCCTCCTCTTCCCCCTCCTCATCCCCTCCTCTTCCCCCTCCTCTTACACCTCCTCTTCCCCCACCTCTCCCCCCTCCTCTTCCCCCTCCTCTTACCCCTCCTCTCTCCCCCCTCCTCTCCCCCCTCCTCATCCCCCTCCTCTTCCCCTCCTCTCCCGCCTCCTCTTCCCCCTCCTCTTCCCCCTCCTCTCTCCCCCCTCCTCTCTCCCCTCCTCTCCCGCCTCCTCTCCCCCCTCCTCTCCCGCCTCCTCTTCCCCCTCCTCTTCCCCCTCCTCTCTCCCCCCTCCTCTCTCCCCTCCTCTCCCCCCTCCTCTTACGCCTCCTCTTCCCCCTCCTCTCTCCCCCCCTCCTCTCCCCTCCTCATCCCCCTCCTCTTCCCCCTCCTCATCCCCTCCTCTTCCCCCTCCTCTTACACCTCCTCTTCCCCCACCTCTCCCCCCTCCTCTCCCCCCTCCTCTCCTGCCTCCTCTTCCCCCTCCTCTTCCCCCTCCTCTCTCCCCCCTCCTCTCCCCCTCCTCTCCCCCCTCCTCTTACGCCTCCTCTTCCCCCTCCTCTCTCCCCCTCCTCTCCCCCCTCCTCTCCTCTCTCCCCCTCCTCTCCCCCCTCCTCTCCCCCTCCTCATCCCCCTCCTCTTCCCCCTCCTCATCCCCTCCTCTTCCCCCTCCTCTTACACCTCCTCTTCCCCCACCTCTCCCCCCTCCTCTTCCCCCTCCTCTTACGCCTCCTCTTCCCCCTCCTCTCCCCCCTCCTCATCCCCTCCTCTTCCCCCTCCTCTTCCCCCTCCTCTCCCGCCTCCTCTTCCCCCTCCTCTTCCCCCTCCTCTCTCCCCCCTCCTCTCCCGCCTCCTCTTCCCCCTCCTCTCTCCCCCCTCCTCATCCCCCTCCTCATCCCCTCCTCTTACCCCTCCTCTCCCGCCTCCTCTTCCCCCTCCTCTCTCCCCCCTCCTCTCCCCCCTCCTCATCCCCCTCCTCATCCCCTCCTCTTACACCTCCTCTTCCCCCACCTCTCCCCCCTCCTCTTACGCCTCCTCTTCCCCATCCTCTCCCCCCTCCTCTTACGCCTCCTCTTCCCCCTCCTCTCTCCCCCCTCCTCTCCCCCCTCCTCATCCCCCTCCTCATCCCCTCCTCTTACACCTCCTCTTCCCCCACCTCTCCCCCCTCCTCTTCCCCCTCCTCTTACGCCTCCTCTTCCCCATCCTCTCCCCTCTCCTCTTACCCCTCCTCTCCCCCCTCCTCTCCCCCCTCCTCATCCCCTCCTCTCCCCCCTCCTCCTCTCCCCCCTCCTCTTCCCCCTCCTCATCCCCCTCCTCTCCCCCTCCTCATCCCCTCCTCTCCCCCCTCCTCTTCCCCCTCCTCTTCCCCCTCCTCTCCCCCCCTCCTCACTCCCCCCTCCTCTCTCCCCCCTCCTCTCCCGCCTCCTCTTCCCCCTCCTCTCTCCCCCCTCCTCATCCCCCTCCTCATCCCCCTCCTCATCCCCTCCTCTCCCCCCTCCTCTTCCCCCTCCTCATCCCCCTCCTCTCCCCCCTCCTCTTCCCCCTCCTCTTACGCCTCCTCTTCCCCCTCCTCTTACGCCTCCTCTTCCCCCTCCTCTCTCCCCCCTCCTCTCCCCCCTCCTCATCCCCTCCTCTCCCCCCTCCTCTTCCCCCTCCTCTCCCCCTCCTCATCCCCTCCTCTTCCCCCTCCTCTCCCGCCTCCTCTTCCCCTCCTCTCCCGCCTCCTCTTCCCCCCCTCCTCTCTCCCCCCTCCTCTCCCCCTCCTCTCCCCCCTCCTCTCCCGCCTCCTCTTCCCCCTCCTCTCTCCCCCCTCCTCATCCCCCTCCTCTTCCCCATCCTCTCCCCCCTCCTCTTACGCCTCCTCTTCCCCCTCCTCTCTTACCCCTCCTCTCCCCCCTCCTCTCTTACCCCTCCTCTCCCCCCTCCTCTCCCCCCTCCTCATCCCCTCCTCTCCCCCCTCCTCCTCTCCCCCCTCCTCTCCCCCCTCC